>NW_026652148.1:0-32262 GCF_029873635.1 Malania oleifera
CGATTTAGGGTTAAGGGTTTAGGGTTTATGTTTTTTTGGGTTTAGGGTTTAGGGCTTAGGGTTTTTAGGGTTTAGGGTTCTGGGTTAAGGATTTAGGGTTTAGGGTTTAGGGTTTTTTTGGTTTAGGGTTTAGGATTTAGGGCTTAGGGTTTTTTAGGTTTAGGGTTTAGGGTTTAGGGTTTTGGATTTAGGGTTTAGGGTTTAGGGGCTTCTGGTTTCGGGTTTAGGATTTTGGGCTTAGGGTTTAGGGTTTGGGTTTAGGGTTTAGGGTTTTGGGTTTAGTGTTTTTTTTTAGAGTTTAGGGTTTAGGGGTTAGGGTTTTGGGTTTTCGATTTTGGGTTTAGGGTTTGGGGTTTAAGGTTTAGGGTTTTCTCAGTTTAAGGTTTAGGGTTTAGGGTTTAGAGTTTGGGGTTAGGGTTTAGGGTTTGGAGTTTTTTTTGGTTTACGGTTTAGGTTTTAGGGTTTTAGGATTTTGGGCTTTAGGTTTAGGGTTTATGGTTTTAGGGTTGAAGGTTTTGGATTTATGGTTTAGGGTTTTGGGTTTGGGGTTTAGGGTTTTGGGTTTTTGGTTTAGGGTTTAGGGTTTAGGGTTTAAGGTTTAAGGTTTTCTCGGTTTAGGGTTTAGGGTTTATGGTTTAGTGTTTAGGGTTTAGGGTTTTCTCGGTTTAGGGTTTAGGCTTTAGGCTTTAGGGTTTTCGAATTCGTTTTTAGGGTTTTGGGTTTACGGTTTACGGTTTAAGGCGTAGGTTTAGGGTTTAGGGTTTAGGGTTTAGGGGTTTAGGGTTTAGTGTTTAGGGTTTATGGTTTAGGGTTGAGGGGTTTAGGGTTTAGTGTTTAGTGTTTAAGGTTTAGGGTTTAGTGTTTAGGGTTGAGTGTTTAGGTCTTAGGGTTTAGGGTTTTGGATTTAGGGTTTAGGGTTTTGGTTTTAGGGTTTAGGGTTTAGGGTTTAGGGTTTAGTTTTTAGGGTTTAGGGTTTAGGGTTTAGGGTTTAGTGTTTAGGTTTTAGGTTTTAGGGTTTAGGGTTTAGGGTTTTGGGGTTAGGGTTTGGGGTTTTTGGTTTACGGTTTAGTGTTTAGGGTTTAGGGTTTAGGGTTTTTTGGGTTTAGGGTTTAGGGTTTACGGTTTAGGGTATAGTTTTTAGGGTTTAGGGTTTGGAGTTTAGGGTTTTGGATTTATGGGTTAGGATTTTGGGCTTATGGTTTAGGGTTTAGGGCATAGGTTTTAGGGTTTAGGGTTTTGGGTTGAGGGGTTTCGGGTTTAGTGTTTAGGGTTTAGTGTTTAGGGTTTACGGTTTAGGGTTCTGGGTTTTGGGTTTTGGGTTTTGGGTTTAGGGTTTACGGTTCAGTGTTTAAGACTTACAGTTTAGGGTTTAGGATTTAGGGTTTAGGGTTTAGGGTTTCAGGGTTTAGGGTTTAGGGTTTAGGGTTTAGGGTTTAGGAATTATGGTTTAGGGGTTTTTGGGTTTAGTGTTTAGGGTTTAGGATTTAGTTTTGAGGGTTTAAGGTTTAAGGTTCAGGGTTTACGGTTTAGTGTTTAAGGTTTAGGGTTGAGTGTTTAGGTCTTAGGTTTAGGGTTTAGGATTTAGGGTTCAGGATTTTTCGTTTAGGGTTTAGTTTTTAGGTCTTAGGGTTTAGGTTTAGGGTTTAGGTTTTAGGTTTTAGGGTTTAGGGTTTTGGGTTTTGGGGTTAGGGTTTAAGGTTTTTGGTTTAGGGTTTAGTGTTTAGGGTTTAGGGTTTAGGGTTTTTTGGGTTTAGGGTTTAGGGTTTACGGTTTAGGGTATAGTTTTTAGGGTTTAGGGTTTGGGGTTTAGGGTTTAGGGTTTAGGATTTAGGGTTTATGGTTTAGGGTTTAGGGCATAGGTTTTAGGGCTTTGGGTTTTCGGTTTTGGGTTTAGGGTTGAGGGGTTTCGGGTTTAGTGTTTAGGGTTTAGTGTTTAGGGTTGAGTGTTTAGGTCTTAGGGTTTAGGGTTTAGGTTTTAGGGTTCAGAGTTTTGGGTTTAGGGTTTAGGATTTAGGGTTTAGGGTTTAGGGGTTTAGGGTTTAGGGTTTAGTGTTTAGGTTTTAGGTTTTAGGGTTTAGGGTTTAGGTTTTGGAGTTTAGGAATTATGGTTTAGGGTTTTTTGGGTTTAGGGTTTAGGGTTTAGGGTTTGGATTTAGGGTTTAGGGTTTAGGATTTAGTTTTTAGGGTGTAGGGTTTAGGGTTTAGGGTTTAGGGTTTAGTGTTTAGTATTTATGGTTTAGGGTTTTGTGTTTAGGGTTGAGTGTTTAGGTCTTAGGGTTTAGGGTTTAGGATTTAGGGTTCAGGGTTTTTGGTTTAGGGTTTAGGGTTTAGTTTTTAGGTCTTAGGGTTTAGGGTTTAGGGTTTAGGGTTTAGGGTTTAGTGTTTAGGTTTTAGGTTTTAGGTTTTAGGGTTTAGGGTTTTGGGGGTGGGGTTTTCGGTTTTCGGTTTGGGGTTTAGTTTTTAGGGTTACGGTTTAGGGTTTTTTGGGTTTAGGGTTTACGGTTTATGGTTTAGGGTTTTGGATTTAGGGTTTATAGTTTAGGGTTTATGGTTTAGGGTTTAGTGCATAGGTTTTAGGGTTTTGAGTTTTGTGTTTAGGGTTTAGGGTTTAGGGGTTTCAGGTTTAGTGTTTAGGGTTTAGTGTTTAGGTCTTAGGGTTTAAGGTTTAGGGTTTAGGATTGAGAGTTTTGGGTTTAGGGTTTAGGGTTTAGTGTTTAGGGTTTAGTATTTAGGTCTTAGGGTTTAGGGTTTAGGGTTTAGGGTTGAGAGTTTTGGGTTTAAGGTTTAGGGTTTACGATTTAGTGTTTAAGTCTTGCGGTTTATGGTTTAGGATTTAGCATTTTGGGTTTAGGGTTTTAGGGTTTTGGGTTTAGGGTTTAGGGTTTATGGTTTAGGGTTTAGGTTTTAGGTTTTAGGGTTTAGGGTTTATGGTTTTGAGTTTAGGAATTATGGTTTAGGTTTTTTTGGGTTTAGTGTTTAGGGTTTAGCGTTTGGGTTTAGGGTCTTGGGTTTAGGATTTAGTTTTTAGGGTTTAGGGTTTAGGGTTTAGGGTTTTTTGGGTTTAGGGTTTAGGGTTTAGGGTTTAGGGTTTTTTGGGTTTAGGGTTTAAGGTTTTGGGTTTTAGGGGTTTGTGTTTAGGGTAAAGGGTTTAGCGTTATAGGGTTTAGGGTTTTGGGTTTCGGGTTTTGGGTTTTGGGTTTAGGGTTTTAGGGTTTAGGGTTTAGGGTTTAGGGTTTAGTTTTTGGGGTTTAGGGTTTAGGGTTTTAGGGTTTAGGGTTTTGGATTTAATGTTTAAAGTTATAGGGTTTAGGGTTTCGGGTTTTGGGTTTTGGGTTTAGGGTTTTAGGGTTTAGGGTTTAGGGTTTAGCATTTAGCGTTTAGTTTTTAGGGATTAGGGTTTAGGGTTTGGGGTTTAGGGTTTAGGATTTAGGGTTTAGGGTTTAGGGTTTAGGGTACGATTTAGGGTTTTTTGGGTTTAGGGTTTAGGGTTTAGGGTTTTCCGTTTAGGGTTTAGGGTTTTAGGGTTTTCCATTTAGGGTTTAGGGTTTAGCGTTATCGGGTTTAGGGTCTTGGGTTTTGGGTTTTGGGTTTTGGGCTTAGGGTTATAGGGTTTAGGGTTTACTCTTTAGGGTTTAGTGGTTTTGTGTTTAGGGTTTAAGATTTAGGGTTTAGTTTTTTGGGTTTAGGGGTTTAGGGTTTTGGGTTTAGAGTTTGAGGTTTATGATTTAGGGTTTAGGGTTTAGGGCATAAATTTTTGGGTTTAGGGTTTTGGGTTTAGGGTTTAGAGTTTAGGGGTTTAGGGTTTAGGGTTTAGGATTTAGGGCTTTGGGTTAGGGTTTAGGGTTTTAGGGCTTAGGGTTTGGAATTTATGGTTTCAAATTTCGGGTTTAGGGTTTATGTTTTAGGTTTAGGGTTTTGGGTTTTGGTTTAGGGTTTAGGGTTTAGGGTTTTCTCGGTTTGGGGTTTAGGGTTTAGGGTTTGGGTTTGGGATTTAGGGTTTCGAATTTAGGGTTGAGGGTTTAGGGTCTCGGGTTTAATGTTTATGTTTAAGGGTTTAAGGTTTAGGGGTTAGGGTTTGGGGTTTTTGGTTTAGGGTTTAGGGTTGAGGGTTTTTTCGATTTAGGGTTTGGGGTTTAGGGTTAGGGTTTGCCCTTTAGGGTTTAGGATTTTGTTTTTAGGGTTTATGGTTTAGGGTTTTGTGCTTAGGGTAATGGGTTTTACGTTATAGGGTTTAGGGTTTCAGGGTTTAGGGTTTAGGGTTTAGGGTTTAGTTTTTAGGGTTTAGGGTTTAGGGTTTAGTTTTTAGGGTTTAGGGTTTAGGGTTTAGTTTTTAGGGTTTAGGGGTTTAGGGTTTTATGGTTTTAGGGTTTTGGGTTTAGGGTTTAATGTTTAAAGTTATTGGGTTTAGGGTTTCAGGTTTGAGGTTTTGGTTTTAGGGTTTTAGGGTTCAGGGTTTAGGGTTTAGTTTTTAGGGTATAGGGTTTAGGGTTTGGGGTTTAGGGTTTAGGATTTAGGGTTTAGGGTTTAGGGTTTATTGCATAGGTTTTGGGGTTTAGGGTTTAGGTTTTAGGGTTTAGGGGTTTAGGGTTCTGGGTTAAGGATTTAGGGTTTAGGGTTTAGGGTTTTTTTGGTTTAGGGTTTAGGATTTAGGGCTTAGGGTTTTTTGGGTTTAGGGTTTAGGGTTTAGGGTTTTGGATTTAGGGTTTAGGGTTTAGGGGCTTCTGGTTTCGGGTTTAGGATTTTGGGCTTAGGGTTTAGGGTTTTGGATTTAGGCTTAAGGGTTTTGGGTTTAGTGTTTTTTTTTAGAGTTTAGGGTTTAGGGGTTAGGGTTTTGGGTTTTCGATTTTGGGTTTAGGGTTTGGGGTTTAAGGTTTAGGGTTTTCTCAGTTTAAGGTTTAGGGTTTAGGGTTTAGAGTTTGGGGTTAGGGTTTAGGGTTTGGAGTTTTTTTTGGTTTACGGTTTAGGTTTTAGGGTTTTAGGATTTTGGGCTTTAGGTTTAGGGTTTATGGTTTTAGGGTTGAAGGTTTTGGATTTATGGTTTAGGGTTTTGGGTTTGGGGTTTAGGGTTTTGGGTTTTTGGTTTAGGGTTTAGGGTTTAGGGTTTAAGGTTTAAGGTTTTCTCGGTTTAGGGTTTAGGGTTTATGGTTTAGTGTTTAGGGTTTAGGGTTTTCTCGGTTTAAGGTTTAGGGTTAGGGTTTAGGGTTTAGGATTTCGTTTTTAGGGTTTTGGGTTTACGGTTTACGGTTTAGGGCGTAGGTTTTAGGGTTTAGGGTTTAGGGGTTTAGGGTTTAGTGTTTTGGGTTCAGTATTTACGATTTATGGTTTAGGGTTGAGGGGTTTAGGGTTTAGTATTTAGTGTTTAAGGTTTAGGGTTTAGTGTTTAAGGTTGAGTGTTTAGGTTTTACGGTTTAGGGTTTTGGATTTAGGGTTTAGGGTTTTTGGTTTAGGGTTTAGGGTTTAGGGTTTGGGGTTTAGTTTTTAGGTCTTATAGTTTAGGGTTTAGGGTTTAGGGTTTAGTGTTTAGGTTTTAGGTTTTAGGGTTTAGGGTTTTGGGTTTTGGGGTTAGGGTTTGGGGTTTTTGGTTTACGATTTAGTGTTTGGGGTTTAGGGTTTAGGGTTTTTAGGGTTTAGGGTTTAGGGTTTACGGTTTACGGTATAATTTTTAGGATTTAGGATTTGGAGTTTAGGGTTTTGGATTTATGGGTTAGGATTTTGGGCTTATGGTTTAGGGTTTAGGGCATAGGTTTTAGGGTTTAGGGTTTTGGGTTGAGGGGTTTCGGGTTTAGTGTTTAGGGTTTAGTGTTTAGGGTTTACGGTTTAGGGTTCTGGGTTTTGGGTTTTGGGTTTTGGGTTTAGGGTTTACGGTTCAGTGTTTAAGACTTACAGTTTAGGGTTTAGGATTTAGGGTTTAGGGTTTAGGGTTTCAGGGTTTAGGGTTTAGGGTTTAGGGTTTAGGGTTTAGGAATTATGGTTTAGGGGTTTTGGGTTTAGTGTTTAGGGTTTAGGATTTAGTTTTGAGGGTTTAAGGTTTAAGGTTCAGGGTTTACGGTTTAGTGTTTAAGGTTTAGGGTTGAGTGTTTAGGTCTTAGGTTTAGGGTTTAGGATTTAGGGTTCAGGATTTTTCGTTTAGGGTTTAGTTTTTAGGTCTTAGGGTTTAGGTTTAGGGTTTAGATTTTAGGTTTTAGGGTTTTGGGTTTTGGGTTTTGGGCTTAGGGTTTAAGGTTTTTGGTTTAGGGTTTAGTGTTTAGGGTTTTAGGTTTAGGGTTTTTTGGGTTTAGGGTTTAGGGCTTAGGTTTTACGGTTTAGGGTATAGTTTTTAGGGTTTAGGGTGTGGGGTTTAGGGTTTAGGGTTTAGGAATTAGGGCTTATGGTTTAGGGTTTAGGGCATAAGTTTTAGGGCTTTGGGTTTTCGGTTTTGGGTTCAGGTTGAAGGGTTTCGGGTTTTGTGTTTAGTGTTTAGTGTTTAGGGTTGAGTGTTTAGGTCTTAGGGTTTAGGGTTTAGGTTTTAGGGTTCAGAGTTTTGGGTTTAAGGTTTAGGATTTAGGGTTTAGGGTTTAGGGGTTTTGGGTTTAGGGTTTAGTGTTTGGGTTTTAGGTTCTAGGGTTTGGGGTTTAGGTTTTAGAGTTTAGGAATTATAGTTTAGGGTTTTTAGGGTTTAGGGTTTATGGTTTAGGGTTTGGATTTAGGGTTTTGGGTTTAGGATTTAGATTTTAGGGTGTAGGGTTTATGGTTTAGGATTTAGGTTTTAGTGTTTAGTTTTTCTTGTTTAGGGTTTTGTGTTTAGGGTTGAGTGTTTAGGTCTTAGGGTTTACGGTTTAGGATTTAGGGTTCAGGGTTTTTGGTTTAGGGTTTAGGGTTTAGTTTTTAGGTCTTAGGGTTTAGGGTTTAGGGGTTTAGGATTTAAGGTTTAGTGTTTAGGTTTTAGGTTTTAGGTTTTAAGATTTAGGGTTTTGGGGGTGGGGTTTTCGGTTTTCGGTTTGGGGTTTAGTTTTTAGGGTTTACGGTTTAGGGTTTTTTGGGTTTAGGGTTTACGGTTTATGGTTTAGGGTTTTGGATTTAGGGTTTATAGTTTAGGGTTTATGGTTTAGGGTTTAGTGCATAGGTTTTAGGGTTTTGAGTTTTGTGTTTAGGGTTTAGGGTTTAGGGGTTTCAGGTTTAGTGTTTAGGGTTTAGTGTTTAGGTCTTAGGGTTTAAGGTTTAGGGTTTAGGATTGAGAGTTTTGGGTTTAGGGTTTAGGGTTTAGTGTTTAGGGTTTAGTATTTAGGTCTTAGGGTTTAGGGTTTAGGGTTTAGGGTTGAGAGTTTTGGGTTTAAGGTTTAGGGTTTACGATTTAGTGTTTAAGTCTTGCGGTTTATGGTTTAGGATTTAGCATTTTGGGTTTAGGGTTTTAGGGTTTTGGGTTTAGGGTTTAGGGTTTATGGTTTAGGGTTTAGGTTTTAGGTTTTAGGGTTTAGGGTTTATGGTTTTGAGTTTAGGAATTATGGTTTAGGTTTTTTTGGGTTTAGTGTTTAGGGTTTAGCGTTTGGGTTTAGGGTCTTGGGTTTAGGATTTAGTTTTTAGGGTTTAGGGTTTGGGGTTTAGGATTTTTTGAGTTTAGGGTTTAGGGTTTAGGGTTTAAGGTTTTTTGGGTTTAGGGCTTGAGATTTTGGGTTTCAGGGGTTTGTGTTTAGGGTAAAAGGTTTAGCGTTATAGGGTTTAGGGTTTTGGGTTTCGGGCTTTGGGTTTTGGGTTTAGGGTCTTAGGGTTTAGGGTTTAGGGTTTAGGGTTTAGGGTTTAGTGTTTGTGGTTTAGGGTTTTGGGTTTTAGGGTTTAGGGTTTTGGATTTAATGTTTAAAATTAAAGGGTTTAGGGTTTCGTGTTTTGGGTTTTGGGTTTAAGGTTTTAGAGTTTAGGGTTAAACGTTGAGCATTTAGCGTTTAGTTTTTGGGGATTAGGGTTTAGGGTTTGGGGTTTAGGGCTTAGGATTTAGTGTTTAGGGTTTAGGGTTTAGGGTACGATTTAGGGTTTTTTGGGTTTAGGGTTTCGGGTTTAGGGTTTTCCGTTTAGGGTTTAGGGTTTTAGGGTTTTCCATTTAGGGTTTAGGGTTTAGCGTTATCGGGTTTAGGGTCTTGGGTTTTGGGTTTTGGGTTTTGGGCTTAGGGTTATAGGGTTTAGGGTTTACTCTTTAGGGTTTAGTGGTTTTGTGTTTAGGGTTTAAGATTTAGGGTTTAGTTTTTTGGGTTTAGGGTTTAGGGTTTTGGGTTTAGGGTTTGAGGTTTATGATTTAGGGTTTAGGGTTTAGGGCATAAATTTTTGGGTCTAGGGTTTTGGGTTTAGGGTTTAGAGTTTAGGGGTTTAGGGTTTAGGGTTTAGGATTTAGGGCTTTGGGTTAGGGTTTAGGGTTTTAGGGCTTAGGGTTTGGAATTTATGGTTTCAAATTTCGGGTTTAGGGTTTATGTTTTAGGTTTAGGGTTTTGGGTTTTCGTTTAGGGTTTAGGGTTTAGGGTTTTCTCGGTTTGGGGTTTAGGGTTTAGGGTTTGGGTTTGGGGTTTAGGGTTTAGGATTTAATTTTTAGGGTTGATGATTTTGGGTTTAGGGTTTTTTGGGTTTTAGGGTTTTGGGTTTAGGATTTAGCATTATAGGGTTTAGGGTTTAGGGTTTAGCGTTTCAGGTTTAGGGCTTTAGGTTTAAGGTTTTTGGGTTTAGGGTTTAGGGTTTGGTTTTTAGGGTTTAGGGTTTAGGGTTTAGGGTATATGATTTTGGGTTTAGAGTTTAGGGTTTAGGGCATAGGTTTTAGGGTCCAGGAATTAAGGGTTTAGGGTTTAGTGTATAGGTCTAAGGGTTTAGTGTTTAGTTCTTTGGGTTTAGGGCATAGGTTGTAGGGTCTTGGGTTTAGGGTTTAGGGTTTTTTGGATTTAGGGTTTAGGGTTTACGGTTTAGGGTATAGTTTTTAGGGTTTAGGGTTTGGGGTTTAGGGTTTTGGGTTTAGGGTTTTGGATTTAGGGTTTAGGGTTTAGGGTTTAGGGCATAGGTTTTAGGGTTTAGGGTTTAGGGTTTAGGGGTTTAGGGTTTAGTGTTTAGGGTTGTGTGTTTAGGTCTTAGGGTTTAGGGTCTAGGGTTTAGGGTTTAGGGTTCATGGTTTTGGGTTTTAGGTTTGGGGTTTTGGGTTTAGGGTTTAGTGTTTAGGTCTTAAGCTTTAGGGTTTAGGTTTTAGGGTTTAGCATTTAGGGTTTAGGGGTTTAGGGTTTAGGGTTTAGGGTTTAGGTTTTATGTTTTAGGTTTTAGGGTTTAGGGTTTAGAGTTTAGGATCTATGGTTTTGGGTTTTTTGGGTTTAGGGTTTAGGGTTTAGGGTTTAGGATTTAGTTTTTAGGGTTTAGGGTTTAGGGTTTTTTGGGTTTAGGGTTTAGGGTTTAGTGTTTTGGTATTTTTGGGTTTAGGGTTTAGGGTTTAGAGTTTTAAGGGTTTGTGTTTAGTGTTTAGGGTTTAGGAATTAGGGCTTATGGTTTAGGGTTTAGGGCATCAGTTTTAGGGCTTTGGGTTTTCGGTTTTGGGTTTAGGTTCAAGGGTTTCGGGTTTTGTGTTTAGTGTTTAGTGTTTAGGGTTGAGTGTTTAGGTCTTAGGGTTTAGGGTTTAGGTTTTAGGGTTCAGAGTTTTGGGTTTAAGGTTTAGGATTTAGGGTTTAGGGTTTAGGGGTTTTGGGTTTGGGGTTTAGTGTTTGGGTTTTAGGTTCTAGGGTTTGGGGTTTAGGTTTTAGAGTTTAGGGATTATAGTTTAGGGTTTTTAGGGTTTAGGGTTTATGGTTTAGGGTTTGGATTTAGGGTTTTGGGTTTAGGATTTAGTTTTTAGGGTGTAGGGTTTATGGTTTAGGATTTAGGTTTTAGTGTTTAGTATTTCTTATTTAGGGTTTTGTGTTTAGGGTTGAGTGTTTAGGTCTTAGGGTTTACGGTTTAGGATTTAGGGTTCAGGGTTTTTGGTTTAGGGTTTAGGGTTTAGTTTTTAGGTCTTAGGGTTTAGGGTTTAGGGGTTTAGGATTTAAGGTTTAGTGTTTAGGTTTTAGGTTTTAGGTTTTAAGATTTAGGGTTTTGGGGGTGGGGTTTGAGGTTTTTGGTTTGGGGTTTAGTTTTTAGGGTTTAGGGTTTAGGGTTTTTTGGGTTTAGGGTTTACGGTTTACGGTGTAGGGTTTTGGATTTAGGGTTTATAGTTTAGGGTTTTGGATTTAGGGTTTATGGTTTAGGGTTTAGTGCATAGGTTTTAGGGTTTTGAGTTTTGTGTTTAGGGTTTAGGGTTTAGGGGTTTCAGGTTTAGTGTTTCGGGTTTAGTGTTTAGGTCTTAGGGTTTAAGGTTTAGGGTTTAGGATTGAGAGTTTTGGGTTTAGGGTTTAGGGTTTAGTGTTTAGGGTTTAGTATTTAGGTCTTAGGGTTTAAGGTTTAGGGTTTAGGGTTGAGAGTTTTGGGTTTAAGGTTTAGGGTTTACGATTTAGTGTTTAAGTCTTGCGGTTTATGGTTTAGGATTTAGCGTTTTGGGTTTAGGGTTTTAGGGTTTTGGATTTAGGGTTTAGGGTTTAGGGTTTAGGGTTTAGGTTTTAGGTTTTAGGGTTTAGGGTTTATGGTTTAGAGTTTAGGAATTATGGTTTAGGTTTTTTTGGGTTTCGTGTTTAGGGTTTAGCGTTTGGGTTTAGGGTCTTGGGTTTAGGATTTAGTTTTTAGGGTTTAGGGTTTGGGGTTTAGGATTTTTTGAGTTTAGGGTTTAGGGTTTAGGGTTTAAGGATTTTTGGGTTTAGGGCTTGAGATTTTGGGTTTCAGGGGTTTGTGTTTAGGGTAAAAGGTTTAGTGTTATAGGGTTTAGGGTTTTGGGTTTCGGGCTTTGGGTTTTGGGTTTAGGGTCTTAGGGTTTAGGGTTTAGTTTTTGGGGTTTAGGGTTTTGGGTTTTAGGGTTTAGGGTTTTGGATTTAATGTTTAAAATTAAAGGGTTTAGGGTTTCGTGTTTTGGGTTTTGGGTTTAAGGTTTTAGAGTTTAGGGTTTAAGGTTGAGCATTTAGCGTTTAGTTTTTAGGGATTAGGGTTTAGGGTTTGGGGTTTAGGGCTTAGGATTTAGTGTTTAGGGTTTAGGGTTTAGGGTACGATTTAGGGTTTTTTGGGTTTAGGGCTTCGGGTTTAGGGTTTTTCGTTTAGGGTTTAGGGTTTTAGGGTTTTCCGTTAAGGGTTTAGGGTTTAGCGTTATCGGGTTTAGGGTCTTGGGTTTTGGGTTTTGGGTTTTGGGCTTAGGGTTTTAGGGTTTAGGGTTTACTTTTTAGGGTTTAGTGGTTTTGTGTTTAGGGTTTAAGATTTAGGGTTTAGTTTTTTGGGTTTAGGGTTTAGGGTTTTGGGTTTAGGGTTTGAGGTTTATGATTTAGGGTTTAGGGTTTAGGGCATAGGTTTTTGGGTCTAGGGTTTAGGGTTTAGGGTTTAGAGTTTAGGGGTTTAGGGTTTAGGGTTTAGGATTTAGGGCTTTGGGTTTAGGGTTTAGGGTTTTAGGGTTTAGGGTTTGGAATTTATGGTTTCAAATTTCGGGTTTAGGGTTTATGTTTTAGGTTTAGGGTTTTGGGTTTTGGTTTAGGGTTTAGGGTTTAGGGTTTTCTCGGTTTGTGGTTTAGGGTTTAGGGTTTGGGTTTGGGGTTTAGGGTTTAGGATTTAATTTTTAGGGTTGATGATTTTGGGTTTAGGGTTTTTTGGGTTTTAGGGTTTTGGGTTTAGGATTTAGCATTATAGGGTTTAGGGTTTAGGGTTTAGCGTTTCAGGTTTAGGGCTTTAGGTTTAAGGTTTTTGGGTTTAGGGTTTAGGGTTTGGTTTTTAGGGTTTAGGTTTTCAAATTTAGGGTTTAGTTTTTAGGGTTTAGGGTTTAGGGTTTAGGGTATATGATTTTGGGTTTAGAGTGTAGGGTTTAGGGCATAGGTTTTAGGATCCAGGAATTAAGGGTTTAGGGTTTAGTGTATAGGTCTAAGGGTTTAGTGTTTAGTTCTTTGGGTTTAGGGCATAGGTTGTAGGGTCTTGGGTTTAGGGTTTAGGGTTTTTTGGATTTAGGGTTTAGGGTTTACGGTTTAGGGTATAGTTTTTAGGGTTTAGGGTTTGGGGTTTAGGGTTTTGGGTTTAGGGTTTTGGATTTAGGGTTTACGGTTTAGGGTTTAGGGCATAAGTTTTAGGGTTTAGGGTTTAGGGTTTAGGGTTTAGGGTTTAGGGGTTTAGGGTTTAGTATTTAGGGTTGTTTGTTTAGGTCTTAGGGTTTAGGGTCTAGGGTTTAGGGTTTTGGGTTATGGGTTTTGGGTTTTGGGTTTTGGGTTTAGGGTTTTGTGTTTAGGTCTTAAGCTTTAGGGTTTAGGTTTTAGGGTTTAGCGTTTGGGGTTTTGGGGTTTAGGGTGCGTGGTTTAGGGTTTAGGGTTTAGATTTTATGTTTTAGGTTTTTGGGTTTAGTGTTTAGAGTTTAGGATCTATGGTTTTGGGTTTTTTGGGTTTAGGGTTTAGGGTACAGGGTTTAGGATTTAGTTTTCAGGGTTTAAGGTTTAGGGTTTTTTGTGTTTAGGGTTTAGGGTTTAGTGTTTTGGCATTTTTGGGTTTAGGGTTTAGGGTTTAGAGTTTTAAGGGTTTGTGTTTAGGTTTAGCGTTATAGGGTTTTGGGTTTTAGGTTTCGGGTTTTGGGTTTTGAGTTTAGGGTTTTAGGGTTTAGGGTTTAGCGTTTAGGTTTAGTTTTTCGGGCTTTGGGTTTAGGGTTTTAGTGTTTAGGGTTTAGGATTTAGGGTTTAGTTTTTAGGGTTTGGTTTTAGGGTTTAGGGTTTAATGTTTAATGTTATAGGGTTTAGGGTTTCGGGTTTTGGGTTTTCGATTTAGGGTTTTTGGGGCAGGGATTAGGGTTTAGGGTTTAGTTTTTAGGGTTTAGGGTTTAGGGTTTAGGGTTTGGGGTTTAGGGTTTAGGATTTAGGGTTTAGGGTTTGGGGTTTAGGGTTTAGGATTTTGGGTTTAGGGTTTAGGGTTTAGGGTTTATGGCACAGGTTTTGGGATTTAAGGTTTTGGATTTAGGGTTTAGGGGTTTAGGGTTCTGGGTTTAGGATTTAGGGTTTAGGGTTTAGTGTTTTATGGTTTTGGGTTTAGGATTTAGGGCTTAGGGTATTTTGGGTTTAGGGTTTAGGGTTTTGGGTTTAGGATCTTAGGGCTTAGGGTTTTAGGGTTTTGGGTTTTGGGTTTAGGGTTTACTTTTTAGGGTTTAGGGTTTAGGGTTTTTGCGTTTAGGGTTTAGGATTTAGGCTTTAATTTTTAGGGTTTAGGGTTTAGGGTTTATGATTTAAGGTTTAGGGTTTAGGGTTTATGATTTAAGGTTAACGGTTTCGGGTTTAGGGCATTGGTTTTAGGGTCTAGGATTTAGGATTTAGGGGTTTAGGGGTTTAGGGATTTAGGGTTTGTGGTTTAGGATTTAGGGTTTAGGGTTTCAGGTTTAGGGTTTATGTTTTAGGGTTTACGATTTAGGGTTTTGGGTTTTGGGTTTAGGGTTTAGGGTTTTCTCGGTTTAGGGTTTAGGGTGTAGAGTTTAGGGTTAAGGTTTAGGGTTTAGGGTTTAGGATTTAGTTTTTAGGGTTTTTTGGGTTAAGGGTTTTGGGTTTAGGGTTTTGGGGTTTTGGGTTTAGGGTTTAGGTTTTAGCATTGTAGGGTTTAGGGTTTAGTTTTTCGGGTTTCCTTTTTTAGGGTTTAGGGTTTAGGGTTTAGGGTTTAGTTTTTAGGGTTTAGGGTTTAGGATTTAGGGTTTAGTTTTTAGGATTTAGCGTTTAGGGTTTAGGGTTTAGGGTTTAGGTTTTATGATTTAGGGTTTAGAGTTTAGGGTTTAGGGCATAGGTTTTAGGGTCAACAATTTACGTGTTTAGGGTTTAGGGTTTAGTGTTTAGGTCTTAGGGTTTAGTGTTTAGGTCTTAGTGTTGAGGGCATAGGTTTTAGGGTCTAGGGTTTTAGGGTTTAGGGTTTAGGGTTTAGGATTTAGGGTTTAGGGTTTAGAGTTTTACGGTTTAGGGTTTCGGTTTTAGGTTTATGTTTTATGGTTTTCGATTTACGGGTTAGGGTTTTGGTTTTTTTGTTTAAGGTTTTGCGTTTAGGGTTTTTTTGGCTTTGGGTGTAGGGTTTAAGGTTTAGGGTTAGGGTTTACGGTTTAGTGTTTAGGGATTAGTTTTTAGGGTTTAGGATTTAGGGTTTGGGGTTTAGGGTTTTGGAATTATGGTTTAGGGTTTAGGGTTTAGGGCATAGGTTTTAGGGTTTAGGGTTTAGGTTTTAGGGTTATGGGATTTTGGGTTTTAGGTTTTGGGTTTAGGGTTTTAGGGTTTGGCATTTAGGTTTGGTTTTAAGGCTTTGGGTTTAGGGTTTTAGTGTTTAGGGGTTAGTATTTAGGGTTTAGTTTTTAGGGTTTAGGGGTTTAGGGTTTTAGGGTTTAGGGTTTAATGTTTAATGTTATAGGGTTTAGGGTTTTTGGGTTAGGGATTAGGGTTTAGGGTTTAGTTTTTAGGGTTTAGGATTTAGGGTTTGGGGTTTAGGGTTTAGGATTTAGGGTTTAGGGTTTAGGGTTTATGGCACAGGTTTTGGGGTTTAAGGTTTAGGATTTAGGGTTTAGGGGTTTAGGGTTCTGGGTTTAGGATTTAGGGTTTAGGGTTTAGGGTTTTATGGTTTAGGGTTTAGGATTTAGGGCTTAGGGTTTTTTGGGTTTTGGGTTTTGGGTTTTGGGTTTAGGGTTTTAGGGCTTAGTGTTTTAGGGTTTTGGGTTTAGGGTTTACTTTCTAGGATTTAGGGTTTTGGGTTTTTGCGTTTAGGGTTTAGGATTTAGGTTTTAATTTTTAGGGTTTTAGGTTTTGGGTTTATGGTTTATGATTTAAGGTTTAGGGTTTCGGGTTTAGGGCATAGGTTTTAGGGTCTAGGGTTTAGGGTTTAGGGTTTAGGGTTTAGGGGTTTAGGGTTTAGGGTTTATGGTTTAGGATTTAGGGCTTAGGATTTAGGGTTTAGGGTTTTAGGTTTAGGGTTTCGGATTTAGGGTTTAGGGTTTCGGGTTTAGGGTTTATGTTTTAGGGTTTATGGTTTAGGGTTTAGGGTTTTCTCGGTTTAGGGTTTAGGGTGTAGAGTTTAGGGTTAAGGTTTAGGGTTTAGGGTTTAGGATTTAGTTTTTAGGGTTTTTTAGGTTAAGGGTTTTGGGTTTAGGGTTTAGGTTTTAGCATTGTGGGGTTTAGGGTTTAGGTTTTCGGGTTTAGGTTTTTAGGGTTTAGGGTTTAGTTTTTAGGGTGTATGGTTTAGGATTTAGGGTTTAGTTTTTAGGATTTAGCGTTTAGGGTTTAGGGTTTAGGATTTAGGTTTTATGATTTGGGGTTTAGTGTTTAGGGTTTAGGGCATAGGTTTTAGGGTCAAGAGTTTAGGGGTTTAGGGTTTAGGGTTTAGTGTTTAGGTCTTAGGGTGTAGTGTTTAGGTCTTAGTGTTGAGGGCATAGGTTTTAGGGTCTAGGATTTTAGGGTTTAGGGTTTAGTATTTAGGATTTAGGATTTAGGGTTTAGAGTTTTACGGTTTAGGCTTTTGGTTTTAGGGTATAGGGTTTAGGGTTTAGGGTTTAGGGTTTATGTTTTAGGGTTTTCGATTTACGGGTTAGGGTTAGGGTTTTTTTGTTTAGGGTTTAGGTTTTTGGGTTTTTTTGGCTTTGGGTGTAGGGTTTAGGGTTTAGGGTTAGGGTTTACGGTTTAGGGTTTCGGGATTAGTTTTTAGGATTTAGGATTTAGGGTTTGGGGTTTAGGGTTTTGGAACTAGGGTTTAGGGCTTAGGGTTTAGGGCATAGGTTTTAGTGTTTAGGGTTTGGGGTTTAGGGTTTAGGGTTTAGTGTTTAGGGTTTACGGTTTTGGGTTTCGTGTTTAGGTCTTAGGGTTTAGGGTTTAGGGTTTAGGATTTTCGGTTTAGTGTTTAGGTCTTAGGGTTTAGGGTTTAGGGTTTAGGGGTTTAGCGTTTAGGGGTTTTGGGTTTAGTGTTTGGGGTTTTGGAGTTATGGTTTGGGGTTTTGTTTTTAGTGTTTTGGTTTTAGGTTTTAAGGTTTAGGGTTTAGGGTTTAGAGTTTAGGGATTAGGGTTTAGGGTTTTTTGGGTTTAGGGTTTAGGGTTTAGAGTTTTTTTGGTTTAGGGTTTAGGGTTTAGGGTTTTAGGGTTTTGGGTTTAGGGTAAAGGTTTTTGCGTTATTGGGTTTAGGGTTTAGTTTATCGGGTTTAGGTTTTTGGGTTTAGGGTTTTAGGGTTTAGGGTTTAGGGTTTAGGTTTAGGGTTTAGTTTTTAAGGTTTAGGGTTTAGGGTTTTAGGGTTTAGGGTTTAGGATTTAGGGTTTAGTTTTTTGGTTTTGGGGTTTAGGGTTTTAGGGGTTTGGGTTTAGGGTTTAATTTTCAAAGTTATAGGGTTTAGGGTTTCGGGTTTAGCATTTTAGGGTTTAGGGTTTAAGATTTCATTTTTGGGGTTTAGGGTTTCGGGTTTAGGGTTTAGGGCATAGGTTTTAGGGTTTAGGGTTTAATGTTTAGGGTTTTGGGTTTTGGGTTTATGGTTTAGTGTTTAGGTTTTAGGGTTTACGGTTTTGGGTTTACGGTTTTGGGTTTAGGGGTTTTGGGTTTAGTGTTTGGGGTTTAGTGTTTAGGGTTTAGTGTTTAGGGTTTAGTGTTTAGGGTTTGGGGTTTAGTTTTTAGTGTTTAGGTTTTACGTTTTAGGGTTTAGGGGGTTTAGGGATTAGGGATTTAGGGTTTAGGGTTAGGGTTCCGGGTTTTGGGTTTAGAGTTTAGTTTTTTGGGTTTAGGGTTTAGGGTTTGAGGTTTAGTGTTTTGGATTTGAGGTTTAGGGTTTAGGGTTTAGGGCATAGGTTTTAGAGTTTAGGGTTTAGGGGTTTAGGGTTTTGGGTTTAGGATTTTGGGTTTTTAGGTTTAGCGTTTAGGATTTAGGGCTTAGAGATTTTTGGGTTTAGGGTTTAGGGTTTCGGGTTTAGGATTTTGGGTTCTTAGGTTTAGCGTTTAGGGTTTAGGGCTTAGAGTTTTTTGGGTTTAGGGTTTAGGGTTTAGGGTTTAGGGTTTTTTGGGTTTAGGGTTTAGGGTTTAGGGTTTATGGCTTTAAGGTTTTGTGTTTTGGGTTTTGGGTTTAGGGTCTAGTGTTATAGGATTTAGGGTTTAGAGTTTCGGGTTTTGGGTTTTGGGTTTAGGATTTTACGGTTTAGCATTTAGGGTTTAGGGTTCAGTTTTTAGGGTTTAGGGTTTAGGATTTAGGGTTTACTTTTTCGGGTTTATGGTTTAGGTTTGAGGGTCTAGTGTTTATGATTTTGGGTTTGGGGTTTTGGGTTTAGGGTTTAGGGCATAAGTTTTAGAGTCTAGGGTTTAGGGTTTAGAGTTTAGGGGTTTAGGGTTTAGGGTTTAGGATTTAGGGCTTAGGGTTTAGGGTTTTAGGGTTTAGGGTTTCGGATTTAGGGTTTAGGGTTTCGGGTTTAATGTTTATGTTTAAGGGTTTAAGGTTTAGGGGTTAGGGTTTGGGGTTTTTGGTTTAGGGTTTAGGGTTTAGGGTTTAGGGTTTTTCCGGTTTAGGGTTTGGGGTTTAGGGTTGGGGTTTACCCTTTAGGGTTTAGGATTTTGTTTTTAGGGTTTACGGTGTTAGGGTTTTGTGTTTAGGGTAATGGGTTTTGCGTTATAGTGTTTAGGGTTTATGGTTTCAGGGTTTAGGGTTTAGGGTTTAGGGTTTAGTTTTTAGAGTTTAGGGTTTAAGGTTTTAGGGTTTAGGGTTTAGGATTTAGGGTTTAGTTTTTAGGGTTTAGGGGTTTAGGGTTTTAGGGTTTTAGGGTTTTGGGTTTAGGGTTTAATGTTTAAAGTTATTGGGTTTAGGGTTTCAGGTTTGGGGTTTTGGTTTTAGGGTTTTAGGGTTTAGGGTTTAGTTTTTAGAGTTTAGGGTTTAAGGTTTTAGCATTTAGGGTTTAGGATTTAGGGTTTAATTTTTAGGGTTTATGGGTTTAGGGTTTTAGAGTTTTAGGGTTTTGGGTTTAGGGTTTTATGTTTAAAGTTCTTGGGTTTAGGGTTTCGAGTTTGGGGTTTTGGTTTTAGGGTTTTAGGGTTTCGGGTGTAGGGTTTATTTTTTAGGGTTTAGGGTTTAGGGTTTGGGGTTTAGGGTTTATGATTTAGGGTTTAGGGTTTAGGGTTTATTGCATAGGTTTTGGGGTTTAGGGTTTATGAAATTATTAATAGCTTCCCAAGAGGGGCGGTGAATTAGCTTTTAAAAATTTCTTTTAGTTCCTTTTGAGATAACTTAAACTTCCTTTATTTCTTTTAACAAATTCTTGGCTTGTTTGTTTAATTCTTTAATCAATCAAGAACTTAGTTCCTTTATCCAATCAATAACATAATTAAACAACCAAACAATTAAACAATATCTTCAAGCCGAACAATCAATTTATTTGCCAAGTACAAGTTAAACAACAAACAACCAAACTAAGATATAAAGTATTCAGCACTTTGGTAATATAACAACTCAAGATGGTTGTTTGTTTATATTTGCTAAATTTGAACCGAGCCCTGTAGTGAATGAGAATTTATGCTTGCTGATGTAAAGCCCTGTATAGATGAATCAAATCACTCTTTCCAAATATTTAGAACTCAACTAAACTCTTGGTAAATTTATCTTTGGGACGTTAACCAAGTAACGTAATCCTGTAAGGTTTCCGCAAGATATGATGTAACCAACGTACTCCCTTTCGGTTTCCGCAATCCAAACCTAAAATTAAACCTTAAGTTTGTTTGATTTCCAAATATATGTAGTTTATATGATTTTCAAATTTAAAACCATCCACACAATTTAAATATACTGAAAATAAAGAGTAAGGGAAAGAGAGAATGAGATGGAGATTTTTACGAGGTTCGGCTTATAACCAACCTACGTCCTCGCCTTTGGCAAACCACCAAAGGATTCACTAGTTTAGTGCCGTTGACAGGTGGAACAATACCGATTACAACACTCCTTGGTTAAGGCTAGAGCCCGCCTTCTCCAAATGATATTCCCTCGTTCAGTCACTCCTTACATAGGCTAGAGCCCGCCTCTCTAAGCAATGTCCCCTTGCTTAGCCAACGATCCAAACGACCCTTGGAACGTCAAAAAACTATAAGAAACACAAGATAAGATTTGCATACAAGTATACTCTCTCAAAGAGCAAGTTAGTACAATTTCAGCACTATATACTTTGAATGTAAAATATCAATATGAAATACAATGGAACTCCAGTATAGAATTCACCAATATCCTTATTAGAAGAGGATTAGCAGTAGGAATTCAAAGGAGGAAGGATTAGTACTTCAAAGTATCTCAGCAGAAGAATTTTTCAATAAGCGAACAAGAGAGCTTTGGAAGAACAAGAGTGCTTTTAGCTTTACAAGCAGATTTTTCAATTCTTTGGTGTATTTTGATTTGAAAAACCATGTATTTATAGGCTTTCAAACTTGTTTCCATGTTGCAAAAGTTTCCTTTGAGAGTTTCCCAAATTTTTAGAAAGTTTGGAGTTCAAACGGCTATAATTTAAAAATAAGAGTTTTAAAATTTTTGCTCGTTGAACAGTGTTCAGACGTCTGAAGTTACAAGTTCAGATGTCTGAACTGCTACTGCCTTCTGTATATGCTGTCTAGAAAATCTTCAGACGTCTGAAGTCATATGTTCAGTCATCTGAAGTCCCTCCCGTGAACAGTGTTCAACTGACTGACAGCAGTGACCCCACTTCAGTGTTTTAGCCATAACTCTTTATGTATAACTCCAAATTAGGTGTTATTTGTGTCAAACGAAAGCTAAGAGAAAATCCTACAAGTTTCATGTTGACAAATTTTTAAAATAATGATTTTTGGATATATAAAAATTCACCTCAATGCGGTTGTATAAAATCTGACAGCAAATGGAAAAACTCTTTTTGATGCTTTTCATTCCAAAAATGACTCTAACCTTTTTAAAATAATTTTTGACCTTATAAAAATATTTTACAGGTATTTTAAAAAGTATCTAGGTCTAAGTTAACCTAAGAGCTTCAAAATATTTCAAACGATATTTTAAACATTTAAAGTACTTACATGAAAGCTTCTAAAACTTTTCTCATTCTAGGTTCTTGAGTCTTCATGTTTTGTTTCTTCAAGCTTCCATATTTTCTTCAAGCTTTCATATTCTTTGAACTTTAGGTTCTTGAGTCTTCATATTTTGTTTCTTCAAGCTTCCATCTTTTCTTCAAGCTTTCATATTCTTTGAGTTTTATCACTTTGCTTTCCTTTGGCTCTTTGGACTTTAATACGTCTTGGCTTTCAACAACTCATTCATGTTCTCATATTCTTCAAGGTTTCATATATCCTCTTTAAAAACATGCTTTGACTCATTTAAGCTTCATTTGATCCTTGTGAGCACTTTGACCTTACTTTCATCATATTTGATCCTTGTGGGCACTTTCACCTTGCTTTCTTATATATGAGCCCTAAAACAACATTACTCACACAAATATGTTAAATTCCACTTGTTTGTTAGCATCAAAACAAGATAAGAAGATTTTAAGCCTTGTAAGGCCAATAGTTTAGGTTTTAGGGTTTAGGGGTTTAGGGTTCTGGGTTAAGGATTTAGGGTTTAGGGTTTAGGGTTTTTTGGTTTAGGGTTTAGGATTTAGGGCTTAGGGTTTTTTTGGGTTTAGGGTTTAGGGTTTAGAGTTTTTGATTTAGGGTTTAGGGTTTAGGGTTTACGGTTTAGGGTTTATGATTTAGGGTTTAGAGTTTTAGGGTTTAGGGTTTAGGATTTTGGGCCTACGATTTAGGGTTTTAGAGTTTAGGGTTTTGGATTTAGGGTTTAGGGTTTTTGTTTTAGGGTTTAGGGTTTAGGGGTTAGGGTTTTGGGTTTTCGATTCGATTTAGGGTTTAGGGTTTAGGGTTTAAGGTTTAGGGTTTTCTCAGTTTAGGGTTTAGGGTTAAGGTTTAGGGTTTAGGATTTAGTTTTTAGGGTTTAGGGTTTAGGGTTTTTTTGGTTTAGGGTTTTTATGGTTTTGGGCTTAGGGTTTAGGGTTTTAGGGTTTAAGGTTTTGGATTTAGGGTTTAGGGTTTTGGGTTTAGGGTTTATGTTTTAGGGTTTAGGGTTTGGGGGTTAGGGTTTTGGGTTTTTGGTTTAGGGTTTAGGGTTTAGGGTTTAAGGTTTAGGGTTTTCTCGGTTTAGGGTTTAGGGTTTATGGTTTAGTGTTTAGGGTTAGGGTTTTGGGTTTAGCGTTTAGGATTTAGTTTTTAGGGTTTAGGGTTTTTTGGGTTTAGGGTTTAGGGTTACGGTTTTAGGGTTTTGGGTTTAGGGTTTAGGGTTTAGCGTTGTAGGGTTTAGGGTTTAGGGTTTCGGGTCTAGGATTTTATGTTTTGGGTTTTAGGGTTTAGGTTTTAGACTTTATGGTTTAGTTTTTAGGGTTAAGGGTTTAGGATTTACCGTTTAGTTTTTAGGGTTTAGGGTTTAGTGTTTATGATTTAGGGTTTAGAGTTTAGGGTTTAGGGTATAGGTTTTAGGGTCAACGATTTTGGGGTTTAGGGTTTAGGGTTTAGGGTTTAGGATTTAAGGTTTAGGGTGGAGGGTTTATGGTTTTAGGGTTTAGGGTTTCTGATTTCGGGTTAAGGGTTTTGGGTTTTGGGTTTATGTTTTAGCGATTAGGGTTTAGGGGTTAGGGCTAGGGGTTTTTTGTTTAGGGTTTAGGGTTTATGGTTTAGGGTTTAGTTTTTAGGGTTTAGGGTTTAGAGTTTAGGGTTTAGGATTTAGGGTTTAGGGTTTAGGGTTTAGGGCATAGGTTTTTGGATTTAGGGTTTAGGGTTTGGTGTTTAGGGTTTAGGGTTTAGGGGTTTAGGGTATAGTGTTTAGGGTTTAAGGTTTAGGGTTTAGTGTTTAGGGTTGAGTGTTTAGGTTTTAGGGTTTAGGGTTTAAGGTTTAGGGTTCAGGATTTTGGGTTTAGGGTTTAGGGTTGAGGCTTTAGGGTTTAGTGTTTAGGTCTTAGGGTTTAGGGTTTAGGGTTTAGGGCTTAGGGGTTTAGGGTTTAGGGTTTAGTGTTTAGGTTTTAGATTTTAGGGTTTAGGGTTTAGGGTTTTGGGTTTAGGGATTGGGGTTTTTGGTTTAGGGTTTAGTTTTTAGGGTTTAGGATTTAGTGTTTTTTGGGTTTAGGGTTTAGGGTTCACGGTTTAGGGTTTAGTTTTTAGGCTTTAGGGTTTAGGATTTAGGGTTTTGGATTTATGGTTTAGGGTTTAGGGCATAGGTTTTAGGGTTTAGGGTTTAGGGTTGATGAGTTTAGGGTTAAGTGTTTAGGGTGAGTTTTTAGGCCTTAAGGTTTAGGGTTTAGTGTTTAGGGTTCAGGGTTTTGGGTTTAGGGTTTAGGGTGTAGTGTTTAGGTCTTAGGGTTTAGGGTTTTGGGTTTTGGGTTTTGGGTTTTGGGTTTTGGGTTTAGGGGTTTGGGGTTTAGGGTTTAGGATTTAGGTTTTAGGTTTTAGGGTTTCAGGTTTAGGGTTTAGAGTTTAGGAATTATGGTTTAGGGTTTTTTTGGTTTAGGGTTTAGGGTTTAGGGTTTGGGTTTAGGGTTTAGGATTTAGGATTTAGTTTTTAGGGTTTAGGGTTTAGAGTTTAGGGTTTTTTGGGTTTAGGGTTTAAGGTTTAGGGCATTGGTTTTAAGGTCTAGGTTTTAGGGTTGAGGGTTTAGGATTTAGGGTTTAGGGGTTTAGGGTTTAGGGTTTAGGATTTTGGGCATTGGGTTTAGGGTTAAAGGTTTTAGGGTTTAGGGTTTTGGATTTAGGGTTTAGGGTTTTGGGTTTAGGGTTTATGTTTTTGGGTTTAGGGTTTTGGGTTTTGGGTTTTGGGTTTTTTGATTACGGTTTAGGGTTTAGGGTTTAAGGTTTAGGGTTTTCTTGGTTTAGGGTTTAGGGTTTAGGATTAGGGTTTAGGGTTTGGGGTTTAGGATTTAGTTTTTAGGGTTTAGGGTTTAGCGTTGTAGGGTTTAGGGTTTAGGGTTTCAGGTCTAGGTTTTTAGGTTTTGGGTTTTAGGGTTTAGGGTTATTGCTTTAGGGTTTAGTTTTTAGGGTTTAGGGTTTAGGGTTTTGTGTTTATGATTTTGGGTTTAGGGCATAGGTTCTAGGGTCAAGGATTTTGGGGTTTTGGGTTTGGGGTTTAGGATTTAGGGTTTAGGGTTCAAGGTTTATAGTTTTAGGGTTTGTGGTTTCGGATTTTGGGTTAAGGGTTTAGGGTTTTGGGTTTATGTTTTAGGGATTAGGGTTTAGCGGTTAGGGTTAGGGGTTTTTTGTTTAGGGTTTAGGATTTATAGTTTAGGGTTTTTTGGGTTTAGGTTTTAAGGTTTAGGGTTTAGGGTTTAGGGTTTAGGATTTAGGGTTTAGTTTTTAGGGTTTAGGTTTTAGGGTTTAGAGTTTAGAGTTTAGGATTTAGGGTTTAGGGTTTAGGGCATAGGTTTTAGGGTTTAGGGTTTAGGGTTTGGGGTTTAGGGTTTAGGGTTTAGGGGTTTAGGGTTTAGGTTTTAGGGTTTAAGGTTTTGGGTTTAATGTTTAGGGTTGAGTGTTTAGGTCTTAGGGTTTAGGGTTTAGGATTTTGGGTTTAGGGTTTAGGGTTTAGTGTTTAGGTTTTAGGTTTTAGGGTTTAGGGTTTAGGGTTTAGGGTTTGGGATTTTGGTGTAGGGTTTAGTGTTTAGTGTTTAGGGTTTAGGGTTTTAATAACCCAGGAAATAATTCACCCCCCCCCCCCTCTTTGTAAGTAATTCCTCATTTCAATTGGTCTCAGCGCCTAGTTATAAAAATTCCTAACAAGAAACTATAAAAGCATCTAATGGGAAACGTTGGAGTAGCACCCTTTGGTGAAGGACAATCCTCAACCCGTCCACCAATCTTTTGTGGACACAATTACACTTTTTGGAAAAAGAGAATGGAAATATATCTCCAACACATGGATTGGAAAGCTTGGGAAGTTATTATGGAAGGAAATCTTATTCCCACTAAGTTAGTTGGTGGAAAACATATTCCAAAGGAAAAGAAAGACATGACAGACTTAGACTATACAATACTTCAAATAAATGCAAGTGCTATAAATGTGTTATACTGTGCATTAGATGCTAATGAGTTTAATCGAGTTATGGCTTGCCAAACAGCTAAGGAAATTTGGGATAAATTAGAAGTAACTTATAAAGCAACCGTTGATGTTAGAGACAACAGAATAGACATGCTAACAAGTGAATACGAAGCATTCAAAATGAATTCTGATGAAATAATATCAAGCATGTGCACAAGATTTACCCACATAATAAACTCTTTAAGTGTCTTAGGAAAAACCTACACTACATATGAAATGATTAGAAAGATTCTAAGAGGTCTACCCTCTACTTGGGAACCAAAGGCCACAGCTATCACGGAAGGTAGAAACCTTAAGACTACTTCTTTGGATGAACTTATAGGTTCACTTCTTACATATGAAATGGCATTGAAAGAAAGGAATCCTAAACCAAAGCATAAAAGATCCATAGCTCTAAAAGCATCTAGCCATAGCACTAGTGAAGAGGAAAGTGAAACAAGTGACTTAGATCAAGATGAATTGGCATTCATTACTAAGAAACTAGGAAAATTCTATAGAAGAAATAAAATGTTTCCTAGAAAATTCTATAAAAAGAAAACTGAAAAAGGAGATACAAGTAGGAAAGAAAATAAAGGTAAGAATGAACCAATCTATTATCATTGCAAAAATCCAGGGCATATAAAACCGGAGTGTCCATTGTTTAAGAAGGACAAGAAGAAAAAGAAGGAAGCAATGAAAGCTACTTGGGACGATTCAAGCTCCAGCGAAACTAAAACTGAATCAAGTGAATAAGAAATGACAAATATATGCTTCATGGAAAACGATGAAGAGGTAAATTCTTATTACTCTTCAACAGAATCTCAAAATATGTCTTATGATGAGTCAAGTGATAGTTTGCCTTCTTATAAGGAATTACAAACTGAATTATTTTCACTACATAAAAGATTTATAAAAGTGTCTAAAAGAAATATAACTTTGAAGGATTAGAATCAAGAACTATTGAAGCAACTAGAATCATTCAAAGTTATTGAAGAAGAAATAAATACTTATATTAAGAAGCTGGAAGAAGAAATAAAACAAGAATTAGATAAACCTCATAAAAATGGTCTGAATAAGAAAGATTTAGAAATAAATGAAATCAAAAAGATAGTTGAGGATAAAGAAAAGATTATCTATAACTTTACTAAAGGTAAAGAAAACTTTGAAAGATGATTGGATAGCTAGGGTTTCATGGAAACAAAGAAGGAATAGGCTACAATGGTAAAACAAATAAAAAGAATAAAAAGCTATACATGGGATATTTTGTTAAGGGAGCTAAGTTTTATGCTAGCACTTCATCAAATAACAAACATGAACACACCACTTGCTATATGTGCAAGACTAAAGGTCATATAATGTTCAATTGCCCATTAAAGAAAAAATATATTAAAGTTCAAGGAGAATGGAAAACAAATAGTGGAACCAAAAATAAAACAATGAGAGTCAAAAGAATTTGGATTCCAAAACTAACACATAGTGTCCCTCATTATAGGTTTGCCTTAGGACAACAATGACAACAGACAAATGGTACTTGGACAGCGGATGCTCAAGACATATGACCGGTGACAAGACCAAGTTCACTACCTTAGAACAAAAGGATGGGGGATACGTCACCTTTGGTGACAATGGCAAAGGTAAAATTGTTGGTATAGGTAAAATTGGTAAAGAATCCTTACTCACTATAGATAATGTGCTATTAGTGGAAGGACTAAAACATAATTTTTTAAGTATTAGTCAATTAAGTGATGAAGGGTTTGAAGTAATGTTTATGAAAGAAAAATGTGTTATCCAGAATCCCAAAAATAGAGAAACCTTGTTTATGGCTCATTGAATAAATAATGTTTACTGTATAAATCTCGAGAAAATAAAAAATCAAAACATAACCTGTTTAACAGCTATGAATGAAGTAAGTTGGTTATGGCATAGGAAATTAGGACATGCTAGCATGGACCTACTATCTAAATTATCCATGAAAAATCTTGTAAAAGGATTACCAAACATTAAGTATGTAAAAGACAAGATATGTGATGCTTGTCAAAAGGGAAAACAAGTAAAAACAAGTTTTAAAAAGAAAAAAATCATATCCACCAAGAGACCCCTAGAACTCCTACACTTAGACTTGTTTGGTCCAACAAGAACCTTCTGCTTAGGTGGAAAACAATATGCTTTCGTAATAGTAGATGATTTTTCAAGATTTACTTGGGTAATCTTTTTAGCAAACAAAGATGAAGCTTGTAACCAATTAATAACCTTATGCAAGAAACTACAAAATGAGAAAGGCTATAATGTAAAAAGCTTTAGAAGTGACCAAGGAAGGGAGTTTAAAAATAAGGAAGTTGATAAATTTTGTAATGAACATGGAATAACTCACAATTTCTTTGCACCTAGAACTCCACAGCAAAATGGAGTTGTTGAAAGGAAAAATAGAACTTTGCAAGAAATGGCAAAAACAATGCTCAATGAAAATAGTCTACCTAAATATTTTTGGGCAGAAGCTGTAAATACAGCATGCTATATTGTAAATAGGGTATCAATAAGATCAAAAATAGATAAAACACCATATGAACTTTGGAAAGATAGAAAACCAAATATATCCTACTTTCATGTATTCGGTTGCAAAAATACTAAAGATGGCCTAGGAAAATTTGATGCAAAGTCGGATGAAGGTATTTTCTTAGGTTATTCTACAAATAGTAAAGGTTATAGGATTTATAATAAAAGAACTTCTACAATTATAGAATCAATTCATACAACTTTTGATGAATCAAATCATTACAACATTAAAGATATGAATGATGAAAAAGAAGTTACTTCACAAAAGGAAGAAGTTCTTGAAATAAAAGAAGAAAAGAACAATGATGCATTAAATGAAAACCTTTCAGAGAAACTGAAACTTCCTAAAAAGTGGAAATATGACAAAAATCACCCAAAAGAACAAATTCTTGGTGAAACATCAAAAGGAATAACCACAAGAGCCTCACTAAAAAAATATTTGTAATCATTATGCTTTCTTATCCCAACATGAACCAAAAAATATTGAAGTGCCTTAAATGATGATTCTTGGATTATAGCTATGCAAGAGGAATTAAATCAATTCGAAAGAAGTCAAGTATGGGAACTAATACCAAAACCCAAAGATAAATCAATTATAGAAACTAAATGGGTGTTTAGAAATAAGAAGGATGAAAATGGAGTTGTTGTGAGAAATAAAGTTAGGTTAGTGGCACAAGGATATAATCAAGAAGAAGGAATTGATTATGATGAAACTTTTGCACCTATGGCAAGGATGGAAGTCATTAGGATGCTTTTAGTATATGTAGCCCATAAGGATTTTAAGTTATATCAAATGGATGTGAAGAGTGCATTTTTAAATGGATATATAAATGAAGAAGTATATGTCAAACAACCTCCAGGGTTTGAAAATTCTAAAAATCCAAACCATGTATTCAAATTAACAAAAGCCTTTTATGGTTTAAAACAAGTTCCAAGAGCTTGATACGAGATATTAAGTAAATTCTTGCTTAAAAATGAATTTACAAGAGGAAAAATTGATAGTACCTTATTCATTAAAACTAAAAACAAAGATTTGTTATTAGTTCAAATATATGTGGATGATATTATATTTGGAGCTACAAATAAAGATCTATGTAAAGAATTTGCCACATGTATGCAAAAAGAGTTTGAGATGAGTATGATGGGAGAATTAAATTACTTTCTTGGATTACAAATCAAACAAGCTAAAAATGGAATTTTCATAAATCAAACTAAATACATTAAAGACATGTTAAAAAAGTTTGATATGGAAGAAAGTAAACCCATAGGAACTCCTATGAGTACTTCAACTAGTCTTGACAAAGATGAAAAAGGGAAACAAGTTGATACTAAGCACTATCGAGGAATGATAGGAAGCCTACTCTATTTAATAGCAAGTAGGCCAGATATTATGTTTAGTGTATGTATGTGTGCAAGATTTCAGTGAGCCCCTAAGGAATCACACCAAACAGCAGTCAAAAGAATCCTTAGATATCTCTTGGGCACACTTGAACTAGGATTATGGTATCCAAAGGAATCTGAATTTGAAATGATTAGTTATTCAGATGCAAACTTTGCTGAATGCAAAATAGATAGAAGAAACACAAGTGGAACGTGTCATTTTCTAGGACATTCTTTAGTTTTATGGTCTTCAAAGAAACAAAATTCTGTAGTATTATCTACAGCAGAAGTAGAATACATTGCTGCAGGAAGTTACTGTGCTCAAACATTATATATGAAACAATAGTTAAAAGATTTTCAAATACAATATCAAACTATCCCTATCAAATGTGATAACACAAGTGTTATTAATATTTCAAAAAATCCAGTATCTCACTCAACAACAAAACACATCGATATAAGACATCATTTCTTGAGAGATCATGTATAAAATGAAGATATAGTACTAGAATTTGTAAATACACATGATCAATTAGCAGATATTTTTACAAAACCTTTGTCGAAAGAAAGATTCATATTTATAAGAAGAGAATTGGGCATGCTTCACAGTTGTGAAATAATTTAGGAATTGTTCTGGTTGGGAGGCGACTACCACCAGGGTACCAGGTGACTGCCTGGCTACTGTCTTTCAAAATTCCACAAAGACAGGCGCTTGCAACATTCAGGCAGGCGACTGCCTTAAGGCGGATAGGGTTAAAAACCCTATTTTAGGTCATTTTAAAACCCACTAGGCGCCTGACCATTTATTTTTCTCTCTGAAACCCTTCGTCTCCATCATTATCCATACACAAATCCTGCTTAAAGCATCTAGCTACCTCATATCAAATCCTTCCTCCACACAAGAACCCGAACTTAACTTAGAGTTTCCTTGTTTTTCTTCTTCATGCAAACATGCCTAGATTAAAATCCGTTGGTGTTAAAGGATCCTCATCTTCCACAAGAATTAATAACGATGAGGTGGAGAAATGGTGGGTCACTCCACACGCCAAGAACCTTTATCAAAATCAAATTGCTTCAGCTGAACTGATATTAGGTAAGGTTCTTGACGTAACATTCTTCAATTCTGATTTTCCCAAAATTATGGAACTTTTCAAGAACATTGGATGGGATAAGTTTATCACCTACCAAGCTAAAGGCTATTATCCCAATGTTGTCTGTATTTTTTATGCAAACATGGAGCGATATGAAAATGGAATCAAAACAAATTTGCTTGGGAAAGACATCCACTTAACTTCAATATCTTTGGGAAAGATTCTTCGAATTAAGCCAGGGGATTTTGAGGTTCATATTATCGAGAAGCAATGGATTTTGGCTCAAGGCTTTACACCACAAAAGTTTTTGCCTCTGGTTATGACTGACACTCTTGTAAACTTTAACCATCCTCCACTTTATAAGCAGTTTAGTTTGAAAGCCCTAATTTTGCACAAGCTCATTACAAACAATATTTTACCACGATCTGGTTCTTACGATCATATTTCGTTTCTGGACTATTTTGTAATGTGGTGCATTCTCAAAGGGAAGAAGATGGATCTTCCAAGTTTGATCATTCAATGGATTATCATGAAAGTTGATGCTCCCTGTGTTGTTATACTATATGCAGGAATGTTGAATATGGTTTTCGCTCATTTTAATGTTTTAACACCATCATTCAACTTCACTAGCAAGACATACTATGATATCTTTTCTGATACCATTCTAAAACGGATGGGCTACAAAAATTCTCCTCAAGGGTGGTTCCATAAAGGACAAAGGAATGTCATATCTGCACCACCACCTTCTTCATCTTCCATCCACACACCTTCAGTTCAGCTTGCTCTAGACACTCCTTCTTGGTTTGTTTCATTTTTTAACCATTACATGACGTTTAGTGATGGTATGAAATCTGGCCTCACTACTTTGCAAGAGAAAGTTACCTCCATTGAAACTCATTATTCACACATTGATAAAAGAGTTGAAAAGATTGAGCAACAGTTGGCCAGTTCTTCAAAAGGAAAATCTCCTATGAGGATTAGTTCTGATACATCCATTGAGGATGAATCTGGAGAAAAAGAAGAAGGAGAAGATGAAAGTGAACAAGAGGAAGGAGACAATGAATCTGGAGACCAAGAAGTAGGAGATGATGAAAGTGAAAATATGGAAGCCTCTGACTGATGTGCTCTTATCTATCACTTTTATATGTTTTTATGTCTTCAAGTATTATCGGATAAGCAATCTTTCGTGTTCTAAAACTAGTACTTTTACTTGCAGCATTTCTCTGTTTTTGTATATCTTTCTCCTTTTTGATTGATGTCCAAAGGGGGAGAATGTTTAAGAGGACGTTGTGAGTGCGAAAATACGATACACTTATGGTTTGTAACACTTATGGTTTATTATGGTTATGGTTTGTGAATTTTAATGGATGGACGAATTTTCTTTGTACTTATATGTATGGGTTTATTCATGGTTATATCATGCTTATTGATAGGGGGAGATCTTTGTACTTGTATGAGTGGTTTATTCATGGATTCATGGATTATCCTTTGGACTAATATACTTGAATTACATCATGATTATTGATAGGGGGAGCCATGAATATTAAAATCTTATTATTTTTGCTCTCGATTTGTCATCATCAAAAAGGGGGAGATTGTTGGCCTAATAAGGCTTACAATTCTTATTTTGATGATAACAAATCAAATGATATGTTTAATATGTTTCAAGCAAAAGTTTTCAAGAAAATAACAAAGCTCAAAGTGCATAAGGAAGTTTATGGTTTACAAAGAATCATTGAAGAACACAAAGTAAAGCTTATGGATTATAAAGAGCATGAAGAACAAAGTTATATTGTGAAAAGCTCAAAGGAAAGATTGCAACAACAAAGATGATGGAAGACCAAGTTTTGAAGACTAAAAGAATTATATTTTTTTTAAATGTAAGTACTTCAAAGTTAATCTCAAAGTATAAAGTGGTTTGAAGCTCATAGAAATTCAAAAATATGTTTTTACTCAAAAGAATGTTTTTTAAATCAATAAAAAGAAAGGATTTAAGAAAAGAAAAACTTTTTGAAATAATGAAGGGTCAGGCGACTGCCACATTAAGAAAATGATTTTTCAAAAAGTCAGTAGCTAGACAGGCGACTGCCTAACCTGCCAGGCGCCTGCATGAACAAGCCATGCGACTGCCAGCATTTTGTGTTGAGAGAGTGCTCTGTGACAGGCGACTGCCACTCGAACATTGGCATTAATTCTCTCAACGGAAAGATTTTTTAAACCACGTTTTTAAACATATTTATTTCAAAATATTTGGAATTGATTTTTAGGAATCTTTGGGAGTAAATGGATGGCTTCTAAAACATCTATAAATAGTCAAAAACTTCAAAGGTTTAAGGTAAGAAAATTGATTATTATTATTGAAGCAAAATTCAAAGGTTTTTGAAATCAAGCTGCCTTCAAAGTTTGCAGATCCAGCAACCTTCAAAGTTTCAGATCCAAGCAACCTTCAAAGTTTTAGAGCAAGCAACCTTCAAAGGTTTTTAGATCAAGCAAAGTTTTCAAAAGTTTCTAGATCAACCGATCTTCAAGTTTTCAAAATTCTCAAAGGATCTAAAACTTTCTTGAGTTTAAATTTCTGATCTAATATTGATTCATACTTTGAAGCAAAGCTTTCAAAAATCATAATCTTTCATTTTCTTTGAAAAATTATTTGGTAATTCATACTAAGCATTGAGCTTCAAATTTCTTATATTTGAATTACTTTGCAGTATAAGTGTGCTGATCATTGTACTAATTTACTCTATTGTGAGAGTTCTCTTTTGTATAAAAATTTCTTTATCATCATTCTTAAACGATTCAGAGTTGTTGAATCGTTGGATCAAACAAGGGGTTATTGTTTGGAGAGGTGGGCTCTAGCCTAATAGAATGAGTGGTTGTAAATAGGTATTGTTCCACCAAGTAAAGGAACTGATATAGTGGAATCCTTTGGTATTTTGACAAAGGCGAGGACGTAGGCTGTGTTGAAGCCGAACCTCGTAAAAATTCTTGTCTCTTTCTCTATGCTTTACTTTACATTCTTTACTTTCTATTGTTCTGTGATTTATAAGTGTAGGTTGCAGGTTCTAAATTGAGAAAGATATAAAGGTACTTGATATTTTGAAAGTACGTTTTGATTAATTGTTTTTGGAAACCCAAAAGGGG
>NW_026652149.1:0-58585 GCF_029873635.1 Malania oleifera
TGCCTTTCTGGGTTTAGGACATAATTTTTAGGGTTCAGGGTTTACGGTTTAGGGTTTAGGGTTTAGTGTTTAGCAGTTTAGGGTATAGGGTTTTTTGGTTTAGCGTTTAGGGTTTAGGGTTTCAAGTTTAGTTTTTAAGGTTTAGGGTTTATGGTTTATGGTTTAGGGTTTCGAATCTTGGGTTTTAGGGTTTAGGGTTTAGGGCATCAATTTTTGGGCTTAGGGTTTAGGGGTTTAATGGTTAGGGTTTAGGATTTAGGGTTCACGGTTTAGGGTTTTTGGGTTTAGGGTTTTGGATTTAGGGTTTAGGGTCTACTATTTAGGGTTTAGGGTTTGGGGTTTTGTTTTTTCGGTGTTTAGGTGTTTAGGTTTTAGGTTTAGGTTCCCGTTTAGGGGTTTATGGTCGTTTTGGTGAGTGGTTTCGGGTTTTGTGGTTTACGTGATTTCCGTTCGTTACCTTTTTAGTTTTTTGTTTCTCGGTTCGGTGTTTCGGGTTCGCGTTTCGGTTTTCGGGTTTCGGGCCTCGGTTTTCAGGGTTTTATGGTTTTTCGGGTTCACGGTTGTGGGTTTCGTGGTTTAGTGTTTAGGGTTTAGGCTTTTGGATTTTGGGTTTTGGTTTTCGGTTTTTATGTTTTGGTGTTTAGTTTTTTAGGCTTTCGGTTCGGTTTTGGGTTTCCTCATGGTTCGGTTTGTTGTTTTAGGTTTTAGGTCTTCGGGTTTTAGGGTTTGGGGGGGGGGGGGGTTTCATTCCTTATTCTGGGTTTCTGCGAAAGGCAGTTTTTTTTGTTTTCCGTTTTTGGTTTTTCTTTTTTCTTCCTTCTGTTTCTTTTTTCAAATTTTAGGTTTAGGGTTTTGGGATTTCGGGTTTAGGATTTTGGGTTTTGGATTTTTTGGGTTTAGGTTTAGAGTTTAGGGTTTTAGGGTTTATGGTATAGGTGTTAGGATTTAGTTTTTGGGATTTAGTGTTTAGGGTTTAGGGTTTCGGATTTTTGGGTTAGGGTGTAGGGTATAGGGCATAGGTTTTAGGGTTTAGGGACTAGGGTTTAGGATTTTTAGGGTTTTGGGTTTTGGGTTTAGTTTTTAGGGTTCAGGGTTTCGGGTTTAGGGTTTCGGACTTAGGGTTTAGTGTTTAGGGTTTAGGGCATAGGTTTTAAGTTTGGGGTTCACGGTTTAGGGTTTAGGATTTTTGGGTTTAAGGTTTAGGGTTTAGGGTTTAGGGTTTAGGGTTTAGGGTTTCAGATTTTGGGTTTAGGGTTTTGGGATTTTGGGTTTTGGGTTGTGGGTTTTTTGGGTTTAGGTTTAGGGTTTCAGGGTTTAAGGTTAAGGTGTTAGGATTTAGTTTTGGGATTTAGGGTTTAGGGTTTAGGGTTTCGGATTTTTAGTTTAGGGTTTAGGGTATAGGGCATAGGTTTTAGGGTTTAGGGTTTAGGGTTTAGGGTTTAGGATTTAGGTGTTTAGGGTTTAGGGTTTAGGATTTAGGATTTAGGGTTTTGGGTTTTGGGTTTTGGGTTTTGAGTTTTGGGTTCAGGGTTTAAGGTTTAGAGTTTAGGGCATAGGTTTTAGGGTTTAGGGTTTAGGATTTAGGGTTTAATTTTTAGGGTTAGGTTTTAGGGTTTAGGGTTTAGGGTTTCAAATTTTTCGTTTAGGGCATACTTCTTAGGGTTTAGGGTTTAGGGTTTCGAATTTTGGGTTTCGAATTTTTGGTTTAGGGTTTAGGGTTTAGGGCATAGGTCTTAGGGTTTAGGGTTTAGGGTTTAGGGTTTAGGATTTAGGGGTTTAAGGTTTAGGGTTTAGGATTTAGGGTTTAGGGTTTAGGGTTTAGGGTTTCGGATTTCGGGTTTAGGGTTTAGAGTTTAGGGCATAGGTTTTAGGGTTTAGGGTTTAGTATTTAGGGGTTTAGTGTTTAGGGTTTAGGATTTAGGGTTTAGGGCTAAGGGTTTAGGGTTTTAGGGTTTGGGGTTCCGAATTTAGGGTTTAGGGTTTAGTGTTTAGGGTTTTTAGGGTTTAGAGTTTAGGATTTAGGGTTCATGCTTTAGGATTTAGGTTTAGGGTTTAGGGTTTAGGATTTAGGGTTTAGGGCTTAGGGTATAGGGTTTTTACAGTTTAGGGTTTAGGGGATTTTGGGATTACGGTTTAGGGTTTAAGGTTTTGGATTTAGGGTTTTGGGTTTTTTGGGTTTAGGGTTTAGGTTATAGGGATTTAGGGTTTTGGGTTTAGGATTTTAGGGTTTAGGATTTTGCGTTTAGTTTTTAGGGTTTAGGATTTAGGGTTTTACGATTTAAGTTTAGGGTTTAGGGTTTAGGGTTTAGTTTTTAGGGTTTAGGGTTTAGGGTTTTACAATTTAGGGTTGAGGGTTTAGTGTTTAATTTTTAGTGTTTAGGGTTTAGGGCTTACGGTTTAGGGTTTAGGATTTAGGGTTTAGGGTTTGGGTTTAGGGCATTGGTTTTAGGGTTTAGGGCTTAGGGTTTAGGGTTTAGGATTTTTGATTTAGGGTTTAGGGTTTAGGGTTTGGTTTTTTGGGTTTAGGGTTTCGGTTTCGGCTTTCGGGTGTTTGGTTTTTTTTTTCCCTCCGGGTTCGGGTTTCCGGTGTTTCCGGGTTCGGTTTTGGGTTTCCGGGGTTTCGGGTTTCGGGTTTCGTGGTTTCGGGTTTTTTGGTTTCGCGTTTCAGGGTTTTCAGGGTTTTTCGCTTTCTTTTTCGGTTTGTGCGGTAGGCCGGTTTATGGGTTTATGGGTTGGGTGTGTTCAGATTGTGTGTGTTTAGGGTGGTTTTGGGCGCATCGGATTTTAGGGGGTTTTAGTGTTTACGGTTTAGGGTTCAGTGTTAGGGTTTTTTGGGTTATGGGTATAGGGTTTAGGGTTTACTTACGGTTTTAGTGTTTCTGTTTTTAATTGTTTAGGTTCGTGTTTTAGAGCATAGTTTCTTGGGTTTAGGGTTTAGTTTTTAGGGTTTAGAATTTTGGCTTTAGGGTTTAGGGCATAGGTTTTAGGTTTTAGGGTTTAAGGTTTAGGGTTTAGTGTTTGGGGTTTAGGGGTTTAGGTTTTATTATTTCGGGTTTTGGGTTTTGTGTTTATGGTTTAGGGTTTAGGTTTTACGATTTTTGGGGTTTAGGGTTTAGGAGTTTGGGTTCAGGCTTGTTTGGGTTTAGATTTAGTGTTTAGCATTTTAGGGTTTAGGGTTTAGCGTTTATGGTTTAGGGTTCTTTCGGTTTTGGGTTTCGGGTTTAGGGTTTAGGGTTTAGGGTTTAGGATTTAGGGTTGGGGTTTAGGTTTTAGAGTTTGGGGTTTAGTTTTTAGGGTTTAGGGTTTCAGGTTTAGGGTTTAGGGTTTAGGGCTCTAGGGTTTAGGGCTTTAGGGTTTCGGGTTTTTAGGGTTTAAGGTTTAGGATTTTGGGTTTAGGGTTTTTTTGGTTTAGTGTTTAGGGTTTAGGGTTTAGGGTTTATGGTTTAGGGTTTAGCTTTTAGGGTTTAGGGTTTAGGGTTTAGGGTTTCGGATTTAGGGTTTAGGGTTTAGGGTTTAGGGCATAGGTTTTAGGGTTTGGAGTTTAGGGTTTAGGGTTTACTGTTTAGGGTTTAGGATTTAGAGTTTAGGGTTTAGGATTTTTGATTTAGGGTTTTGGTTATAGGATTTTCGGGTTTTGGGTTTAGGATTTTCGGTTTGGGGTTTTTTGGGTTTAGGTTTAGGTTTAGGGTTCAGCATCTAGGGTTTAGGGTTTTGAATTTAGGGTTTAGGGTATAAGTTTTACGATTTAGGGTTTAGGATTTAGGGGTTTAGGGTTTAGGGTTTAAGATTTAGGCTTAGGCTTCTGGGTTTTTGGTTTTCAAGTTTAGGGTTCCGGATTTAGGGTTTAGTGTTTAGGGTTTAAGGTTTAGGGTTTAGGGTGTAGGGTTTAAGATTTAGGGTTCTGGGTTTAGGATTTAGGGTTTAGGGTTTAGGGCTTAGGGTTTAGGGTTTAGGGTTTAGGGTTTAGGATTTGGGGTTTAGGGTTTTTTGGGTTTAATGTTTAGGGTTTAAGGTTTAGGATTTTGGTTTTCGGGTCTTTGGGGTTTAAGGTTTAGGGTTTAGGGTTTAGGGTTTGAGGTTTCAGATTTTGGGTTTTGGGTTTAGGGTTTAGGGCATAGGTTTTATGGTTTAGGGTTTAGGGTTTACGATTTAGGGGTTTAGGGCTTAGGGTTTAGGATTTAGCATTTAGCGTCAAGGGTTTAGGTTTTCGGATTTAGGGTTTAGGGTTTATGGTTTAGGGCATAAGTTTTACAGTTTAGGGTTTAGGATTTAGGGGTTTAGGGTTTAGGGTTTAGGATTTAGGCTTTACGGTTCTAGGTTTAGGGTTTTTGGTTTATGGGTTTTGGATTTAGGATTTAGGGTTTAGGGTTTAGTGTTTAGGATTAATGGTTTAGGGTTTTTTTAGGGTTTAGGGTTTAGGATTTAGGGTTCTAGGTTGAGGATTTTTGGTTTTGGGTTTTGGGTTTTGGGTTTTGAGTGTTTAGGGTTTAGGGTTTTTTCGGTTTAAGGTTTAGGGTTTATGGTTTAGGATTTTTGGTTTTGGGTTTTTTTGTGGGTTTAGGGTTTAGGGTATAGGGTTTTAGGGTTTCCGGTTTAAGGTTTTGGGTTTAGGGTTTTAAGGTTTAGGGTTTAGTTTTTAGGGTTTAGGATTCAGGGTTTTACGGTTTAGGGTTTAGTTTTTAGGGTTTAGGGTTCAGGGATTGGGATTTAGGGTTTAAGGTTTAGGGTTTAGGGATTGGGATTTAGGGTTTAGGATTAAGGTTTAGGGCATAGGTTTTAGGGCTTAGGGTTTATGGTTTAGCATTTAGGGTGTAGGATTTAGGGTTTAGGGTTTAGGGTTTAGGGTTTTCGTTTTTTTAGGTGTTTAAGGGTTAGTTGTTACATGGTTTAGGTTTTTTGGGGTTTTTGGGGTTTTGGGTTTTTGGGGTTAGGTCTTGTTCGGGAGTTTCGGTTTTTTGCTTTTAGTGTTTGGGTGGTTCATGTGCTTTTGGCTGTGTGATGGTCGGAAGGGAGGAGGGAGAGTGTAATGTGGGAAACTTGAAGTGGGGTAGGGTCGACATGTGCACGTGAGGGTTTAATGGTTTAGGGTTGAGGGTTCGGATTTAAGGGTTAGGGTTGAGGGTTTTAGGATCGCGCGGCGTCACCCGTGTGAGTTTTGTGTTTGCCCGGGTTCGTATGGAAGGCTTTCGGCCCTGTATGTGCTGGTTTGGTGTTTTTCCATAGGGCTGGTTATAGATTGCGCCATCAAGAGGTTTTTAATGTAGGGTTTTTAGGACTTTCTAGGTGTTTTAGGGTTTTGGTTAATTAGTATGGTGCAGTATTCGTGAATCTTTAGTTGGTTCAGTGTGTGTGCTGCTAGGAATGGTACGTTTGTCGGGTTTAGGTTTGGGATTTAGTGTTTCGGTTTCGTTTTAGGGTTCAGGGTTTTAGGGTTTTTAGGGTTTATGGTTTATAATGGCAAGTTTTTTAGGTATAGGGTTTAGGTTTTAGGAGTTAATGGGTTTAGGTTTAAGCATCTAATGCCGGTTTAGGGTTTCAGATTTAGGGTTTTTAGGCGTTTTATGGGTTTATGGTTAGGAGCATAATGTTTTATGCCGTTTAGGAGTTTAGGGCATTACAGGGGTTTTAAGGGTTTCATGCGTTTAAGAGATTTAGGATTACGCTTCATGGCGTTTAGGGTTTCAGCGCGTTTTGGGTGTGTTTCCGGATTAAGGCTTATGTATTTGGCGTTGAGGTTAGGGTTTTAGGTTTAGGCGTTTAAGATTAAGGGTCTTGGGTATAGGAGATTTAGGTTTAGTTGTTTAGGCTTATTGGGTTTAGGTGTTTAGGCGTTTAGGTTAAGGATTTAGGTGTTTTAGGTTTTTGGTGTTTAATGTTAATGAGGATTATAAAGTTATAGGATATTTTGCGTTCTGGTCTTTTAGGTTTAGGGTTTAGGGTTTGAGGTTTTTGATTTTGGGTTTAGGGTTTAGGGCATAGGTTTTAGGTTTTAGGGTTTAGGGTTTAGGATTTAGGGGTTTAGGGTTTAGGGTTTAGGATTTAGGCTTTACGGTTCTACGTTTAGGGTTTTTGGGTTTAGGGTTCCGGATTTAGGATTTAGGTTTTAGGGTTTAGTGTTTAAGGTTTTCTGTTTAGGGTTTTTACGATTTAGGGTTTAGGATGTAGGGTTCTAGGTTGACGATTTTTGGTTTAGGGTTTAGGGTTTTGGGTTTAAGTGTTTAGGGTTTAGGATTTTTTGGGTTTAAGGTTTAGGGTTTATGGTTTAGGATTTTTGGTTTTGGGTTTTTTGGGTTTAGGGTTTAGGGTATAGGGTTTTAGGGTTTCGGGTCTAAAGTTTTGGGTTTAGGGTTTTAGGGTTTAGGGTTTAGTTTTTAGGGTTTAGGATTCAAATTTTTATAGTTTAGGGTTATGGTTTAGGGTTTAGTTTTTAGGATTTAGGGTTTAGGGTTTAGGGTTTAGGGATTCGGATTTAGGGTTTAGGGATTGGGATTTAGGGTTTAGGGCATAGGTTTTAGGGTTTAGGGTTTAGGGTTTAGTGTTTAGGGTTTAGGGTTTAGGGTTTAGGGTTTACGATTTTGGGTTCTATTGGTTTAGGGTTTCCGGTTTAGGATTTTGGGTTTAGGGTTTAGGGCATAGTTTTTAGGGTTTAGGGTTTAGGGTTTAGGGGTTTAGGTTTGAGGGTTTTGGGTTTAGGGGTTTTGGGTTTTGGGTTTTTTCATTTTAGTGTTTAGGGTTTAGGATTTCGGGTTTAGCTTTTAAGGTTTAGGGTTTATGATTTAGGGTTTAGGGTTTCGAATTTAGGGTTTAGGGTTTAGGGTTTAGGGCATAGGTTTTAGGGTTTAGGGTTTAGTGTTTAGGGTTTAGGGCATAGGTTTTGGTGTTTAGGGTTTAGGATTTTGGTGTTTAGGGTTTAGGGTTTTGGATTTAGGGTTTGCGGTTTTGGGCTTAGGGTTTTCGGGTTTAGGGTTTGGGATTTAGGGTTTCGGGTTTCGTGTTTAGGGTTTAGGGTTTAGGTTTTTTGGGTTTAGGGTTTAGAATTTAGGGTTTAGGGTTTAAGGTTTTTACGGTTTAGGGTTTAGGATTTAGGGTTTAGGGTTTTTTTGGTTTAAGGTTTAGGGTTTAAGGTTTAGGATTTAGGGTTTTGGGTTTTTTGGGTTTAGGGTTTAGGGTTTAGGGTTTTAGGGTTTCGGGTTTAGTATTTTGGTTTTATGGTTTTGGGTTTGGGGTTTAGTTTTTAGGGTTTCGGGTTTAGGGTTTTACGATTTATAGTTTTACGGTTTAGTTTTTAGGGTTTAGGGATTAGGATTTAGGGTTTAGGGTTAGGATTTATGTCATAGATTTTAGGGTTTAAGGTTTAGGGTTTTGGGATTAATATATAGGATTTAGGGTTCAAGCTTTAGGGTTTAGGGTTCTTTGGGTTTAGTGTTTCGAGTTTAGGGTTTAGGGTTTAGGGTTTCATTTTTAGGGTTTAGGGTTTCTGGTTTAGGGTTTAGGGTTTTGGGTTTAGGGCATAGTTTTTAAAGTTTAGGGTTTACGGTTTACGGTTTAGGGGTTTAGGGTTTAGGGTTTTTTGGGTTTAATATTTAGGGTTTAGGGTTCCGGGTTTAGTTTCCAGGGTTTAGGGTTTTTGATTTTGGGTTTTGGGTTTCGGATTTAGGGTTTAGGGTTTAGGGTTTTGGGCATAGGTTTTAGGTTTTAGTGTTTAGGGTTTTGGTTTTATGGTTTAGGGGTTTTAGTTTTAGGGTTTAGGATTTAAGATTTAGGGTTAAGGGTTTCGAATTTAAGGTTTAGGGTTTAGTGTTTAGGATTTAAGGTTTGGGGTTTAGGGTTTAGGGTTTCGTGTTTAGGTTTTAGGGTTTAAGGTTCAGCATTTATGGTTTATGGCCTTTTGGGTTTACTGTTTAAGGTTTAGGGTTTATGGTTTAGGGATTGAGGTTTAGGGTTTGGGTATAGTGTTTAGGGTTTAGGGTTTAGTCTTTAGGGTTTAGGGTTTATGGTTTAGGATTTTGGGTTTGGGGTTTAGGACATAGGTTTTAGGTTTTAGGGTTTAGGGTTTATGGTTTAAGGTTTATGGTTTAGGGGTTTAGGGTTTATGGTTTCGGGTTTAGCGTTTTGGGTGTAGGATTTATGGTTTTGGGTTTTGGGTTTAGTTTTTTTGGGGTTTAGGTTTAGGGTTTAGGGTTTTAGGGTTTAGGGTTTAGGGTTTAGGATTTACTTTTTAGGGGTTAGGGTTTAGGATTTAGGGTTGAGGGTTTGGGATTTTGGGTTTAGGGTTTAGGGTTTGGGGCATAGGTTTTAGGGTTTAGGGTTTAAGGTTTATGACTCAGGCATTTACAATTTAGAGTTTGGGATTTAGGGTTTAGGGTTTTGGATTTAGGGTTTAGTGTTTTGGATTTAGGGTTTAGGGTTTAGGATTTAGGGCATAGGTTTTAGGGTTTAGGGCTTTGAATTTAGGGGTTTAGGGTTTAAGGTTTAGGATTTAGGGGTTTAGGGTTTAGGGTTTAGGATTTAGGGTTTACGTTTTAGGGTTTTAGGGTTTAGGGTTTCGTATTTAGGTTTTAGGGTTTAGTGGTTATGGTTTTGTGTTTAGGGTTTTTAGGGTTTAGGGTTTAGGATTTAGGGTTCTGGGTTTAGGATTTGGGGGTTTAGGGTTTCGGGTTTTTAGGGTTTAGGGTTTTGGATTTATGGTTTAGGGTTTATTGGATTTATGGTTTAGTGTTTAAGGTTTAAGATTTTGGGTTTTGGGTTTTTTGGATTTAGTGCTTAGGGTATAGGGTTTTAGGGTTTTGGGTTTAGGGTTTTGGGGTTTATAGTTTAGGGTTTAGTGTTTAATTTTTAGGGTTTAGGATTTAGGGTTTTACGGTTTAGAGTTTAGGTTTTAAGGTTTATCTTTTAGGGTTTAGGGTTTAAGGTTTAGGATTTAGGGTTTAGGGTTAAGGTTTAGGGCTTAGGTTTTTGGGTTTAGGGTTTAGGGTTTAGGATTTGGGGTTTAGGTATTAGGGTTTAGGGTTTAGGATTTAGGGTTTGGGGTTTGGGTTTAGGGTTTAGGGTTTAGAGTTTAGTTTTTTGGGTTTAAGGTTTAGGGTTGAAGGTTTCGGGTTTAGGGTTTAGGGTTAAGGTTTAGGGTTTAGGGTTTAAGGGTTTAGGGTTTAGGGTTTAGAGTTTTTGATTTAGGGTTTAGTGTTTTTAGGGTTTTGGGTTTAGGGTTTGGGGTTTAGGATTTTTTGGGTTTAGTGTTTAGGGTTTAGGGTTTTAGGGTATAGGGTTTAGGGTTTTAGGGTATAGGGTTTAGGGTTTCAGGTTTAGTGTTTGGGTTTTGGGTTTATGGTTTAGTGTTTAAGGTTTCGGATTTTGGGTTTAGGGTTTTGGGTTTGGGGCATTGGTTTTAGGGTTTTAGGTTTACGAGTTTAAGTTTTAGGGTTTAGGATTTAGGGTTTAGGGTTATGGTTTAGTGTTTAGGGTTTACGGTTTGGGGTTTAGGGTTTAGGGTTTAGTGTTTAGTTTTTAGGGTTTAGGGTTCAGCGTTTAGGGTTTATGGTCTTTTGGGTTTGCTATTTAGGGTTTAGGGTTTAGGGATTAAGGTTTTGCGTTAGGGTATAGGGTTTAGGGTTTAGGATTTAGGGTTTAGGATTTAGGGTTTAGAGGTATAGGGTTCTGGGTTTAGGATTTAGGGTTTAGTGTTTAGAGTTTAGGGTTTTGGGTTTAAGGTTTAGGATTTAGGATTTAGAATTTAGGATTTTAGGTTTAGGATTTAGGATTTGGGGTTTAGGGTTTAGGGTTTTTGGTTGAGGGTTTAATTTTTTGCGTTATAGGGTTTAAGTTTTAGGGTTTCGGGTTTAGGGTTCCGGTTAAAGTCATTGGCTTCCTTAGCTGTTTCACAGGCTATGACTCGGTTAAACTCATTAGCATCTAATGCACAATATAACGCATTTATAACACTTGCATTTATTTAAAGCATTTTATAATTCTAAGTCCATCATATCCTTCTTTTCTTTTGGAAATTGTGTTTCCATCAACTATCTTAGTGGGGATAAGATTTCCATCCATAACAACTTCCCACGCTTTCCAATCCATGTGTTGGAGATATATTTACATTCTTTTTTTTCCAAAAGGTATAATTTTGTCTACAGAAGATTGGTGGACGGGTTGAGAATTGACCTTCACCGAAGGGTGCTACTCCAATATTTGCCATTAGATCTTTTTATAATTTCTCGTTAGGAATTTCTATAATTAGGCTCTGATACCAATTGAAAATAGGAATAGCTTCCCAAGAGGGGGCGTGAATTGCATTCTTTTTTATTTAAATGTTTTAAAAACTTTTGCTTATGATATTAAGGAAAAACACAATTGATAAATGCTCACACTTGAAAATACAGAAATTTAAATTAACAAACCAATCAATGAAACAAAAGTAACTCAATCACTCAACCAAGAATATTAGTGCTTTTTGGTAATTTTCATGTACATGTTTGCCACCTTCTTTGAGTAAGCCCTTAGTATGCACTTCTCTTGATTAAGATTTCCGCAAATTAACCAATGTACTCCCTTTTGGGTTTCTGTAAACGGTTAATCAAAACGTACTTTCTAAGTGTCAAGAGTCTTTGTTTCTTTTTCATTTTAAAAACTGCAACCTGCACTTTTAGAACATACAACAGCAGCAAGTACAAAATATAGATGTAAAGAAGAGAGAAAGACACAAGGTTTTTTACGAGGTTCGGCTTCAACACAGCCTACGTCCTCGCCCTTGGCAAAACACCAAAGGGTTCCACTATAACAGTTCAGTTACTGGGTGGAACAACACCTGTTTACGACCACTCCTTGGTTAAGGCTAGAGCCCGCCTTCTCCAAACAATATACCCTTGTTTGGTCAACGATCCAATAGCTTGGTATCGTTCAAAATCTACAAGAGAGATATTAAAAATGCTGGTGTATAAGAGAAGCTCACACAAAGAGCAGATTAGTACAAATTGAAAACTATGTACTTCAAAAGATAAATATCAAGCAAGAAATAAAATTTTGAACCTTTAACAAAGATTTCACCAAATTGCTTTTCTCCATATGAGAATTTCAGTAATCTTTCTTCACGAATTGATGAGCAAGAGTTTCAGAATAACAATACTTTCAGCTTGCAAGAGTTTGATCAAAAAGAGATTTTGAGAGCAAGAGAGCCTTGAGAGATTTTCAATGCTTGGTATATTTTTGATTCACAAGAACCATGTATTTATAGGCTTCCAAGCAAGTTTCCTTGTTGCAAAAGTTTCCTTAAAGAGTTTCCCAAGTTGTTAGAAAATTTGGGGTTCAAACGACAATAATTTTAAAAAGAAGATTTTTAAAATTTTTGCCTGTTGAACAGTGTTCAGATGTCTGAGGATTCGAGGTAAGACGTCTGAAGTTCTTGAAACCCTTTAAAAATAGAACTAGATATAGGGTCAGATGTCTGAAGACAGAGTTCAGACGTCTGAGGTTCCAGGTTCAGATGTTTGAAGTTGCGAGTTTAGACGTCTGAACTGCTACTGCCTCTTTCTGTTTTGTTCCATAAAATCTTCAGACGTCTACACTTAATCTTCAGATGTCTGAAGTAATTCTTCAGATGTCTGAACATGAAGTTCAGTCATCTGAACTACCAAGATCATGTTTTATAACATATTTTTCTTTAAAAAAAAAAAACTGATTTGCTCTCTTATGATTTATACAAGACTTATTTCAGAATTCTCAAATATATCTTTAGGTACACATAATCTCTTTGAAGAGCTTCAAAACATATTTCAAACGATATTTTAGCTTTTGAAATACTTACAAATATGTTTCCTAACCCTTCATAAGACATGCTTGAATTCTTTCCCATTCTTTGCCCTTGAGATTCTTTGAAAAATTTGCTTGAGCTTCAAATATATTAGATACTCTTTGGATCATTGAATAGTTGTCTCATACTTGATTCATACTTGAGCTTTTCTTGATCCATACTTGAACTTTACTTGAGCCATACATGAATTTTTCTTGAGCCATACTTGAACTTTACTTGAGCCATATTTCCTGAAATAAAAACTCAACCTTTCCAAGTTAAATAGTCCTTTGTTTGTTATCACCAAAACCAATTGAGAGACCTTGTTAGGCCAACATTTCGGATTTAGGGTTTAGGGTTTAGGGTTTAGGGTTTAGGGTTTAGGGTTTAGGGTTTAGGGTTTACGATTTAGGTTTTAGGGTTTTTTGGGTTTAGGGTTTCGAGTTTAGTGTTTAGGGTTTAGGGTTTAGGGTTAGGTTTTGGGGTTTAGGGTTTAGGGTTTAGTTTTTAGGGTTTAGGGTTTAGGGTTTAGGGTTTAAGGTTTAGGGTTTAGGGCATAAGTTTTAGGGTTTAGGGTTTAGGGTTTAGGGTTTAGGGTTTAGGATTTAGGGTTTAGGGTTTAGTGTTTAGGGTTTTTAGGGTTTAGGGTTTAGGGTTTAATTTTTAAGGTTTAGGGTTTTGGGTTTAGGGTTTAGGGTTTGGGGTTTAGCGTTTAGGGTTTAGGGACGGTTTTGAAACCGTCACTAATAATTGGGCATTAGTGACGATTTTGAAACCATCATTGATTCTTAAAATCTAAAATCCATTAAACTACGCCATAACCTGCTTAAATTTGCTTCCCCGCTCTCTCCTGCTATCCATCTCCGTCACTCTCTATCTCCTCTCCATCTCTCTCTCTCTCTCTCTCTCTCTCTCTCTCTCTCTCTCTCTCTCTCTCTCTCTCTCTCTCTCTCTCTATCGCCGTTGTCAACTTCTGCCGCGCAGGTACGTCCCTTTTTTCCTCTCATTTGTTGTCTCTTTGCTCCTCACTTTGCTCCTTGCCTGGAAACAATTATTTTGAAAAATAAAAATGGAAGAGCAGAAAACCATGGATGAACCTCTGCCCTCAGGTACACACTTCTTCACTTCCAATTTTAATTTTCATACACGTGCATATGATTTTAAATTATGTGATCTTTTTCTCTTTGCTTATGGCCTTCTTTCAATGATGATCATTTGAATTTGAATGCAGGAAAAAATTAAATTAGGGAGGAGAGCAGGAGAGGGAGCTCGTATCAGCACGTGGGAAGAGCAGGGTCCGTCATTCTGACGGCTTCTTTGGCGAGAACCGAGGTCAGCGTAGGGGAGATTCCAAGTTAGTTTTTTTTATAATGCTCAATAAGTAGATTAAAAATTATATTTTTGATTTTCTTTGTTACCATTTTATTCATATTTTCTTAATTTTTGTTAATAACATGTGTAATTTATTTACATATTTTTATTTTAAAAAAATTCCTTAATGCCTTAAGGCTTATGGCTTACCTCTTAAGGGTTAAAATGCATTGCCTTGCGCCTTTGCCTTTCAAAATATTGATTAGAAGAAATCACAAGAAGAAAATTCTGGTCCTTACCTCTTTGAGAACAATACCAGCTAATTGTGTTCCCATTCCAACCTAAGAATGTTTTTGACAAGCCCTTAAAATAGTCATATGCACAAAACAAGAAAAAAAATCAATACTAGTAATCATGAGATCTGAGGCTTTGTACAGGAAGGAGGATTGAGCCTTTTTGAGACAGGAACTTTCATTGTTTAGAATGAATTTTGTAGTGTTGAAGTTGGAATCCAAGAGAAAATTTATGGATATTTTGTTGTGAATTGTTAATAGATGATGGTAAAACTCTTTTCCCTTCGATTTCTAAAGACACATTTGCAAAAATTTCCTTGTAATAGAAACCCAAGTTAAGAAAACATAGAGCACTGTGTGAAGAATGGTGATGTTGACAAAGCATACAATATTGATTTTGAGTTATTTACTTTAGGATGCTTCTTTCACTTATACTTTAAGCATTAATAAATTGTGTTATCTTTCTGAAAAAAAAGGGTTGGTATTTTTTGTTAGATTATTGGAGTTGACTCCTATATCAATCTGGTAGTTTTGAATATTATCCCTGTATTATTTGGAATCGTTCCTGAACTTTTTAATTTTATTTAGTTATTGGTTCTTATTTTCTCTATTTCTACAGCTGCCTGCTTAGTTTGCTTTTCAATTTATGCTAATATGTGTTGTTATTTGTTGTAGTTGTTATTTTTTGTGAAAAAATCATTACATGGCATATTTCAGTGAAAAAATGAAAGGTCCTGGATTCTTAATGAATAATTTTGCGTGTATCTTGCTGCCATATTTGATTGTTGTTGTAGATAAGTATTTACTGGTTTGAATGATTGTCTCATCAAGATTTGGTTGATGGAGACTGCATTTGCTTGGCTAGTTGTCGAGGAGTTGTTGTTGTTGTTGTTGTTGTTATTATTATTGTTATTATTATTATTATTATTAGAAGAAATCACAAGAAGAAAATTATGGTCCTTACCTCGTTGAGAACGATACTAGCTAATTGTGTTCCCATTCTAACCTAAGAATGTTTTTCACAAGCCCTTAAAATAGTCATATACAAAAAACAAGAAAAAAAATCAATACTAATAATCATAAGATCTGAGGCTTTGTACAGGAAGGAGGATTGAGCCTTTTTGAGATAGTAACTTTCATTGTTTAGAATGAATTTTGTAGTGTTGAAGTTGGAATCCAAGAGAAAGTTTATGGATATTTTGTTGTGAATTGTTAAAAGATGATGGTAAAACTCTTTTCCCTTTGATTTCTAAAGACACATTTGCAAAAATTTCCTTCTAATGGAAAGCCAAGTTAAGAAAACATAGAGCACTGTGTGAAGAATGGTGATGTTGATAGGGCATATAATATTGATTTTGAGTTATTTACTTTAGGATGCTTTTTTCATTTATACTTTAAGCATTAGTAAATTGCATTATCTTTCTGAAAAAAAAGGTTGCTATTTTTTTGTTAGATTACTGGAGTTGACTCCTATATCAATCTGGTAGTTTTGAATATTATCCCTGTATTATTTAGAATCGTTCCTGAACTTTTTAATTTTATTTAGTTATTGGTTCTCATTGTCTCTATTTCTACAGCTGCCTACTCAGTTCTGCTCTTCAATTTATGCTAATATGTGTTGTTATTTGTTGTAGTTGTTATCTTTTGCAAAAAAATCATTACATGGTATATTTTAGTGAAAAAGTGAAAGGTCATGGATTCCTAATGAATAATTTTGCATGTTTCTTGCTGCCATATTTGATTGTTAATGTAGATATGTATTTACTGGTTTGAATGATTGTCTCATCAAGATTTGGTTGATGGAGACTGCATTTGCTTGGCTAGTTGTCGAGGAGTTGTTGTTGTTGTTGTTGTTGTTGTTTTTATTATTGTTATTATTATTATTATTATTAGAAGAAATCACAAGAAGAAAATTATGGTCCTTACCTCTTTGAGAACGATACTAGCTAATTGTGTTCCCATTCTAACCTAAGAATGTTTTTCACAAGCCCTTAAAATAGTCATATGCACAAAACAAGAAAAAAAATCAATACTAATAATCATGAGATCTGAGTCTTTGTACAGGAAGGAGGATTGAGCCTTTTTGAGACAGGAACTTTCATTGTTTAGAATGAATTTTGTAGTGTTGAAGTTGGAATCCAAGAGAAAATTTATGGATATTTTGTTGTGAATTGTTAAAAGATGATGGTAAAACTCTTTTCCTTTTGATTTCTAAAGACACATTTGCAAAAATTTCCTTGTAATGGAAACCCAAGTTAAGAAAACATAGGGCACTGTGTGAAGAATGGTGATGTTGAAAGGGCATATAATATTGATTTTGAGTTATTTACTTTAGGATGCTTTTTTCATTTATAGTTTAAGCATTAGTAAATTGCATTATCTTTCTGAAAAAAAAAAAGGTTGGTATTTTTTGTTAGATTATTGGAGTTGACTCGTATATCAATCTGGTAGTTTTGAATATTATCCCCGTATTATCTGGAATCGTTCCTAAACTTTTTAATTTTATTTCGTTATTGGTTCTTATTTTCTCTATTTCTACAGCTGCCTGCTCAGTTCTGCACTTCAATTTATGCTAATATGTGTTGTTATTTGTTATAGTTGTTATCTTTTGCAAAAAAATCATTACATGGTATATTTCAGTGAAAAAGTGAAAGGTCATGGATTCCTAATGAATAATTTTGCGTGTATCTTGCTGCCATATTTGATTGTTGATGTAGATATGTATTTACTGGTTTGAATGCTTGTCTCATCAAGATTTGGTTGATGGAGACTGCATTTGCTTGGCTAGTTGTCGAGGAGTTGTTGTTGTTGTTGTTGTTGTTGTTTTTATTATTGTTATTATTATTATTATTATTAGAAGAAATCACAAGAAGAAAATTATGGTCCTTACCTCTTTGAGAACGATACTAGCTAATTGTGTTCCCATTCTAACCTAAGAATGTTTTTCACAAGCCCTTAAAATAGTCATATGCACAAAACAAGAAAAAAAATCAATACTAATAATCATGAGATCTGAGTCTTTGTACAGGAAGGAGGATTAAGCCTTTTTGAGACAGGAACTTTCATTGTTTAGAATGAATTTTGTAGTGTTGAAGTTGGAATCCAAGAGAAAATTTATGGATATTTTGTTGTGAATTGTTAAAAGATGATGGTAAAACTCTTTTCCTTTTGATTTCTAAAGACACATTTGCAAAAATTTCCTTGTAATGGAAACCCAAGTTAAGAAAACATAGGGCACTGTGTGAAGAATGGTGATGTTGATAGGGCATATAATATTGATTTTGAGTTATTTACTTTAGGATGCTTTTTTCATTTATACTTTAAGCATTAGTAAATTGCATTATCTTTCTGAAAAAAAAAAGGTTGCTATTTTTTGTTAGATTACTGGAGTTGATTCCTATATCAATCTGGTAGTTTTGAATATTATCCCTGTACTATTTGGAATCGTTCCTGAACTTTTTAATTTTATTTAGTTATTGGTTCTTATTGTCTCTATTTCTACAGCTGCCTGCTCAGTTCTGCACTTCAATTTATGCTAATATGTGTTGTTAGTTGTTATAGTTGTTATCTTTTGCAAAAAAATCATTACATGGTATATTTCAGTGAAAAAGTGAAAGGTCATGGATTCCTAATGAATAATTTTGCGTGTATCTTGCTGCCATATTTGATTGTTGATGTAGATATTTATTTACTGGTTTGAATGCTTGTCTCATCAAGATTTGGTTGATGGAGACTGCATTTGCTTGGCTAGTTGTCGAGGAGTTGTTGTTGTTGTTGTTGTTGTTTATTATTATTATGATGATGATGATGATTATTATTATTATTATTATTATTATTATTATTATTATTATTATTATTATCTTTTACGTTAAAATCATTACATGGCATTTCTCGGTGTAAAAGAGAAAGGTCTTGGATTCATAAAAATCATTATATGGCATATCTCACTTTTAAAAAAATTGGATTGGAACTGTGGTTCTTAGTTTAGCTTTTTTATTGGAAATGGAAAATTCCTATGTTTTCAAGTCAGTATTTTGATGAATTCTCTTGATGATGGCAAACGGGACTCTACGAGGTTCTTTTAGGAGTTCAAAGGACTCTAACAAGGGGTTTCTCTCTTCCTTGTTCCATTTTGGCTATGATGGAAGCATTAAAAAAATCGTTAAGGGCAAGCTTTAGAAGGGAATTTGTTTGCAGGTTTTATGGTTGGGGATGGGGTAAGGTAAAGTTGGATTATTTTGTCCGTACTTTATGTGGATGATATCTTACTTTCCTTGTTTAGAATTTGAGGTCATTAGTGATTTTTGAGAGGAGTTATATTCTTATTTAATTTGTAAATTTTAGTTTATATGGCATTGAAAAATTCTGACGTCTATGTGCTTTCCAATCCTTCTCATTAAATGAACGAAAAGCAAATTTCGTGTAGTTTATACTTTATACGTATCTGCTGATTTAAATTATTTAAAAAATATGTTTATTTTAGAATAAGAAAATTTTTAAATAAATTATGTGTGGGCTTCATCAATGGCAGTCAATGAAATCAAACCAAATTAAGTGATTGGAAGGTGGTTAACATTCGATCGAACTCACAACTGCAGTGGAGGCAAAGGTGGTGCATGAATTTTGTTGTAATTGGGTTTCAATTGAGGGCAGTAAGTTTAGGATGTGTTTGAGATGCATTTGCCAAGGATAATAACTATTAATGGCAGTGGATTTCAAACCGAAAACAAAAAATAAAAAACAAATTCTTGATGTATATAATAGAACATACATACATACACACACATACACCTATCTCTAACTATTGTTAACAAAAGATGGTGAGGCAGTTGGCAATCAGATTCTTATCTGTGCATATTATTCCAAAGTGTGTTTTTTTTTTTCATAGATTTTTAGTTTAAATAAAATTTTTCAAATGAAGGATAACCCTGATATGGATAATATTTGTGATCCTGTGGTATTTATCAATTCTACTCTTACATCATTTGCACAAACTACATAGTCATATATGATTTTTCCCTAATTTTTACATTACAAGATCCCCTTTTGGATTGAAGTGTTTTTTTAGTATTTATTTATGTGCAACCAAAAATTATTGTTAATTGCCAAAAAAGGAGATTAAAAGTAATATAGGGTCCAAAAGAATGGATGGAACACTAGAGGAAGTGGCATTGTTTCTCATGCAAGTCTATAGAAATTTGTTTCCCATTTTGCTTGTTTGTTCCTTCCTCCCACTCATTTTAGAGTAGCTAATGGAAATAGGGTTTGATTTTGGGAGGATGCTTGGTCTGGTTACAGTCGTTGGAGTAGATGATGTTTCTTCTTCTTAAGATTTCCACTCTTCACAATGCACGTATCATCTCTTTCTTTTCTTTGGAGAGAAGCTCTCTTTCTTGGGATTTTTATTTTATAGTGAATCTCATACCAATTGTGTCTACTCTGTGAAATATGTTGTTTATGGGATAATCCACTATATTCAGATATATGTTGTTTATGGGATGTATGAACACATTACATTATTTAATGCTTATTATATGAAGCACTTGTGTACTCGTAAAATTCATTATAAGTTGGATTATTGTGAACTGTTTATTGTAAACACCTAGGTTTGGAGCATATCTCTATGGAAAATGTCATAGTTACAAGAGAAAATGCTGCCAAAATTTTTCAAAAAACGTATACTAATTTTTTTAACTTTCTTAATTTGTAGGGTTTGCAACTGTGACAACGTTGGCACGATGTCATGGACTATGGATGCAACTTTTGACAATTTTTTTGTTATCTGAATAGATGAAATGTATTTGAATTTGAATTTGTATAATGTATTTTTATTAAAATTTTAATTTGTATAATATATTTGTATTTCAATTTGAATTTGTATAATATATTTGTATTTGTATTTAAATTTGAATTAGAATTTTGATAATTTATGAATTTTTTTGCAATTATGGTTTAATGTTATGTATAAGAAAATATAATTTAATTACAGATTTTTATAGGAATTACTAATTGGGAAAAAAATTAACTTCACTAAATTGTTCAATTTAAGTATTAGTGACAGTTTCAAAATCGTTACTATATTGCTGTTTTAAAAAGTTTTAGTGAAGGTTTTCAAACCGTCACTAGTACTATAGCTTTAGTGACGAATTTAAAACTGTCACTAATAATAGAGCATTAGTGACGAATTTAAAACTGTCACTAATACTATGGATTTAGTGACGATTTTTGGTCAAACCGGTGTAGAATCTATAGTGACGGGCTTAGGTTTTTAGTGACAGTTTTAATCCGGTACTAATACTCTATTATTAGTGATGGTTTGAAAAATTCGTCACTAATAAGTATTAGTAACGGTAGATATAGCGACTAATTGAAATCTGTCACTAATACTCACAAAACCGTCACTAATAGTAGTGACGGTTTTGTGAGTATTAGTGACGGTTTAAAACCATCACTAATAACCTTACTTTTTGTAGTGGTTTAGGGTTTAGGGTTTAGTGTTTAGGGTTTAGGGTTTAGGGTTTAGTGTTTAGGTTTTAGGTTTAGGGTTTAGGGTTTAGGGTTTAGGGTTTAGGGTTTAGGGTTTAGGGTTTAGGGTTTAGGGTTTTTGGGTTTAGGGTTTTGGGTTTAGGGTTTAGGGTTTAGTTTTTAGGGTTTGGGATTTAGGGTTTAGGGTTTAGGGTTTAGTTTTTAGGGTTTAGGGTTTAGGGTTTAGGGTTTAGGGTTTAGGATTTCAGATTTAGGGTTTAGGATTTAGTGTTTAGGGTTTAGGGTTTAGGGTTTTGGGTTTAGGATTTAGGGTTTAGGGTTTATGGTTTAGGGTTTTGGATTTTAGGTTGGAGATTTAGGGTTTAGGGCATATGTTTCAGGGTTTAGGGTTTAGTGTTTAGGGTTTTAGATTTAGGGTTTAGAGTTTAGGGTTTAGGGCATAGGTTTTAGGGTTTAGGGTTTAGGATTTAGGGGTTTAGGGTTTAGGATTTAGGGTTTAGGATTTAGGGTTTAGGGTTTTAGGGTTTAGGGTTCCGGATTTAGGGTTTAGGGTTTAGTGTTTAGGGTTTAGGGTTCTGGGTTTAGGATTTAGGGTTTAGGGTTTAGGGTTTTGGGTTTTGGTTTTTGGGTTTATAGTTTTTAGGGTTTAGGGTTTAGGATTTAGGGTTAGGGTTTTTTGAGTTTCAGGTTTAGGGTTTAAGGTTTAGGATTTAGGGTTTTGGGTTTTTTGGGTTTAGGGTTTAGGGTTTAGGGTTTTAGGGTTTTGGGTTTAGGGTTTAATGTTTAGCGTTATAGGGTTTAGGGTTTAGGGTTTAGGGTTTTAGGGTTTAGGGTTTAGGGTTTAGGGTTTAGGGTTTAGTTTTTAGGGTTTAGGGTTTAGGGTTTAGGGTTTTACGGTTTAGGGTTTAGGGCTTAGGGTTTAGTTTTTAGGTTTTAGGGTTTAGGGTTTAGGTTTTAGGGTTTAGGGTTTAGGATTTAGGGTTTAGGGTTTATGGTTTAGGGTTTAGGGTTCTTCGGGTTTAGGGTTTCGGGTTTTGGGTTTTGGGTTTAGTATTTAGGGTTAAGGTTTAGGGTTCAGTTTTTAGGGTTTAGGGTTTAGGGTTTTAGGTTTAGGTTTAGGTTTTAGAGTTTAGGAGTTTAGGGTTTAGGGTTTAGGTGTAGTGACCCGAAGAATAATTGTATTTAAATAATAACGAGGGAGAGAAATGGGAACAAGTATCACAAGAAGGAAGTCGACAAAGTGTTTGTTGACGACATTGCATTTTGGATAAAATGACTTAAAAGATTTTCCACAGGGCCTCGTCGACGAATAGAGGGAGTTCACCGATGAGTGCATAATAGGACCTCGTCGACGAAGCTATGACTCGTCGATGAGAAAATACCGAGAGATGGATTTGGGCTACTCCGAATTTCGTCGATGAGTGGTAAGATTCGTCGACGAATTTACTAAAGGACTCGTCGACGAGTTGACGTATCTCGTCAACAAATCTGGCCCTATAAGTAGTGAAAATTCAGATTTTTTATCTCATTTTTGGATTCCTCTCTCTCTCTCTCTCCCTACGTCCCTCTCTCACTTCTCTCTTTGTTTTCGGGCCTGTTTCTTGCCGGATCGAAGATCTGAGGCTACCACGACGCTGCTGGTGAAGTTCTTTGCAAGTCTGCCGGAGTTGATCGTTGGAAAAGTTGGGTTGGATTTCGTCTCAATCTTAGGGTAAGACATTTTATTCAGTATTTGCCCTTCCCTAAGTTATAAGAAATGTTGTAGGTAAGAAAATACTGATATTTTGTTATGGGGAATTATGTTTTTAGGATGTTGAGCTAGGAACCCTTCGAGTATAAAGCCAAAATTTTATAGGGGCTTTTCAAAGTTAAAGTAAAGAAAATATGCTATGCTAGGGTTTTAAGAATATTAACAGAGTTTTCATAGATACATATATACCAATTATTATGCAGTTTCTATAGAATGAATGTTTTAATGTTGTGTGGCTTGAGTAGATATTCATCTCATGTAGATTTATATAGATTTTATTCAGTTCATTACATCATAGTTTTCACAGAATGTTATGTTTTCCTGAATACCATAACACACACTTTATAAAGACAGATTATACAGTTATAGCATCGAGATGCTATAGTTACTCAGATTTTTCAGTACAGAGTTATAGCGTATGGTTATTCTGGGAACATAATGAAAACAACAAAGGTATATATATATATATATAGGGCAGGTGGCGGTATTGAGGATCCAGAATTTTACAGAGTTGGATGACAGGGCCATTATAGCAGAGGAGAGTCTACCGAAAGAAATTGAGACACAAAGTCAGAAGAAGAGGACCGCACCCTCGAACTTTCAGGCAGGTCCCAGCTGAGCCCCTTAGAGGGGAGGTAGGTCTGGTGGGGGTCAGAGACAGATGGTAGAGTTGGGTGGATTTCAGGGCAGTCAGCCTCCCGCATTTGTACTAGATGTGGGCGAAGACACCTGGGTGAATGTTGACTTGGGGAGAATGTTTGCTACCGTTGCAGAAGACCTGGTCATATGGCTCGATCCTGTCAGATGACACCAGGCTATGTACTGGCTCCTAGGCCATTTTGGGGAGGATACTAGGCGCCCCACGGAGGTCAGCAGAGAAATACTGCACCGACAAGGGTTTACGCATTGACACCGGGAGACGCTGAGATGGCTGGAAACGTGGTCACAGGTACCCTTACTATTTTACCATATACAGTTGTTGTTTTGTTTGATACAGGTGCCACCCATTCTTTTATATCAGTGGGATATATGAAAATAACTGGAATAGAGACACAACCATTAGATATAGAATTGTCTGTGGGTACGCCGATGGGATATGTGATTAGATGCAGGAGGGTACTTCGGAATTTTCCAGTAAGTATTCAAGAGAGAGTGCTTTCAGCCGATCTTGTGGTCCTAGATATGCAGGGATTTGATGTGATACTAGGTATGGATTGGTTAGCTATTTTTCACGCTAGTATTGATTGCCATCAAAAAGAAGTATTTTTCAGACCCCTGGGTGAGCTAGAATTTAGATTTACGGGTTCACACGTGTGTGCCTCACCACAGCTAGTGTCGGGTATTTAGGTGAGGAGATCGCTACGGGATGGTTGCCAGGGGCATGTCGCCTACATAAAAGAACTGCCAAAAGAAGAATTGGGACAAACTGACATACCAGTAGTGCGGGAATTCCCAGATGTATTTCCAAAAGAATTACCTAGTTTGCCGTCGGATCATGAGATTAAGTTCACTATAGACTTGTTGCTGGGATCTGCACTACTATCAAAAGCACCATATCGTATGGCTCGGTATAGTTAAAAGAACTGAAAGATCAACTACAGGAATTACTGGATAAGGGTTTTATTAGGCCTAGTGTGTCGCCCTAGGGAGCGCCAGTTCTATTCATGAAAAAGAAAGATGGAACCATGAGATTATGCATCGATTATAGGGAGATAAATAAATTGATAGTCAAGAATAAATATCCTCTCCCTAGGATCGATGATTTATTTGATTAGCCTTAGGGGACCCAAGTTTACTCTAAAATTGACCTGTGGTCGGGTTACCATCAGGTGAAAGTTAGAGTGGGGGACATTTCGAAGACTGCTTTCCATACCAGGTATGGGCATTACGAGTTTTTAGTGATGCCATTTGGGTTGACTAATGCACCAACAATATTCATGGACTTGATGAATCAGGTGTTCCACTAGTATTTGGACCAGTTTGTGGTTGTGTTCATTGATGATATATTGGTCTACTCGAGGAGTTTTGAGGAGCATGAGCATCATTGGAGGCTAGTACTACAGATATTGAGGGAAAGAAAATTATACACAAAATTTAAGAAATGTGAGTTCTCGTTAAGACATGTTACTTTTCTCGGTTATGTGATCTCAGAAGCAGGAGTATTAGTTGATCCAAGTAAAATAGAAGCAGTGGTGAATTGGGAGAGGCCGGGAAATGTTCAGGAAGTCAGGAGTTTTCTGGGGTTAGCAGGTTATTACCGGCGCTTTCTGGATGGTTTCTTTTGGCTATCAGGTCCGTTAACATGACTTACGAGGAAAAATGTAAAATTTGAATGGATTGATGACTGTGAGCAGAGTTTTCAAGAGTTAAAACAGCGGTTAGTTTTAGCTCCAGTACTGCTATTCCTTCAAGGGAGGATGGGTTCGTAATATACAGTGATGCCTCTTTGAAGGGTCTTGGATGCGTGTTGATGTAGCATGGCAGGGTCATTGCTTATGCGTCCAGACAACTTAAAAAATATGAGAAGAATTATCCTGTCCATGATTTAGAGCTTGCTGCAGTGGTGTATGCTCTCAAGATTTGGAGGCATTATTTATATGGTGGAAAGTACGAGATTTTCACAGATCATAAGAGTTTGAGATCTTTCTTTACTCAGAAAGAGTTGAATATGAGGCAAAGGAGGTGGCTAGAACTTATTAAAGACTATGATTACACGATTAGTTACCACCCAAAAAAAGCAAATGTAGTGGTAGATGCCTTGAGCAGGAAATCAGGGGGATCCATACTAGCAGCTATGGAGATTCAGCACTCAATTCTTGTGGATTTGGAGAGGCTCAGTATAGAATTGGTGGAGGAGAGTCCTCAGGCAGTTATTGCCAGTCTAGTGGTTTAGCCTACACTATATAAGAGAAGTAAAGCAGTTCAGTGTGATGACGCAGAGTTGGCAGCGGTGATGGCCAGAGTACGTGATGGTCAGGGTGAGGAGTTCAGCATATCAGATGATGGAGCTCTGCGATTCTGTACTAGGCTATGTATTCCTACAGATATTAAGATATGGAGGACTATACTAGAAGAGGCTCATAGATCCCTATACATGATCCATCTCGGTAGTACTAAAATGTACATAGACTTGCGAGAGTATTTCTGGTGGAGTGGAATGAAGAGGGAGATAGTCGAATTCGTTCAACAATGCTTGACATGTCAACAAGTTAAAGCTGAGCACCAGAGACCAGCAGGACAGTTGCAGCCATTGTTTATTCCAGAGTGGAAGTGAGACCACTTTTCGATGGATTTTGTTACGAGGTTACCACTAGTGCGATAGAGATTGAATGCAATTTGGATAGTTGTTGATCGTTTGATGAAGACTGCTCATTTCATCCCTATTAAAATTGGTTATTCCATGGACAGATTGGCAGAGATATATGTTCAAGAGATAGTTCGTATTCATGGAGTACCATTATCTATAGTCTCAAACCGAGATCCTCGGTTTACTTCACGATTTTGGAAAAGTTTTTAGGAGGCTATGGGTACGCAGCTAGCTCTTAGCACTGCTTTCCATCCCCGGACAGATGGTCAAACTGAAAGAACGATTCAGACATTGGAAGATATGCTTCATGCTTGTGTGCTTGATTTTGGGGGCAGTTGGATCCAATTTATGCCGTTAGTTGAGTTTGCTTATAATAATAGCTATCAGGCTAGTATCGGCATGGCTCCATATGAGGTATTATATGGTAGGAGATGTTGTTCTCCTCTTTTGTGGGATGAAGTAGGTGAAAGGCGAGTTTTGGGTCCCGAGATAATACAACAGGCATTCGACAAAGTCCGGTTAATTAGAGAAAGAATCAGTACAGCACAGAGTAGGTAGAAAAGCTATGCAGACACTCATCACCGAAAGTTAGAGTTTGATGTGGGAGATAGAGTATTTTTGAAGATAGCTCCTCTGAAAGGAGTTATGAGGTTTGAAAAGAAGGGCAAGTTGAGCCCTAGGTATATTGGTCCTTTTGAGATGCTTGAGAGAATAGGGTAAGTTGCCTACAGGCTAGCTTTCCCGCTAGCTTTGGCTCGAATTCATGATGTGTTTCAAGTTGCTATGTTAAGGAAATACGTCCCAGACCCGTCTCAGATCATCAGCTATGCAGAGATAGAGCTTAAAGATTCATTAGCATATGAAGAAGTATAATACAGATTTTGGACAGAAAGGTTTAGACTTTACGCACTAAAGAAATACAGTTAGTTAAAATTTTGTGGAGGAATCACGCCATAGAGGAAGCTTCTTGGGAGCTCAAGGAGCAAATTAGACAGAAATATCCACATTTATTCGAGGAATTATAGTATTGATGTATATGCTAAGATGGTAATTTTACTTTGTTGAGTTCAGTGTAACTATAATATAGAGTATAGGATAGGTAGTATTTTGGTTTTGGGAGAATTTTCTTTTATAGTTGTAATCTCTCAGAACTATCCATGTAACCACGGTATTCCTCCGCCAAAAGTGAGGGCAGGTAATAAAATAAGTAGACCATTTTATTTTAAGGGATGATAAATTATATGAACAGTAAATTTCGAGGACGAAATTTTATAAGAAGAGAAAAATGTAGTGACACGAAGAATAATTGTATTTAAATAATAACGAGGGAGAGAAATGGAAACAGGTATTAGAAGAAGGCAATCGACAAAGCATTCGTCAACGACATTGCATTTTGGATAAAATGACCTAAAAGATTTTCCACAGGGCCTCGTCGATGAATACAGGGAGTTCATCGACAAGTGCATAACAAGACCTCATCGACGAAGCCATAACTCGTCGATGAGAAAAAACAAGAGACAGATTTGGGTTACTTTGAATTTTGTCGACGAATTTACTGAAGGACTCGTCGACGAGGTGACGTGTCTCATTGACGAATCTGGCCCTATAAAAAGTGAAAACTCATATTTTTTATCTCATTTCTGGATTCCTCTCTCTCTCTCTACGTCCCTCTCTCACTTCTCTCTTAATTTCCAGGCATGTTTCTTGCCGGATTGAAGATCTGAGGCTACCACGACGCTACTGGTGAAGTTCTTTGCAAGTCTGCCGGAGCTGATCGTTGGAAAAGTTGGGTTGGATTTCGTCTCAATCTCAGGGTAAGGCATTTTATTTAGTATTTGCCCTTCCCTAAGTTACAAGAAATGTTGTAGGTAAGAAAATACTGATATTTTGTTATGGGGAATTATGTTTTTAGGATGTTGAGTTAGGAACCCTTCGGGTATAAAGCCAAAATTTTATAGGGGCTTTTCAAAGTTAAAGTAAAGGAAATATGCTATGCTAGGGTTTTAAGAATATTAACAGAGTTTTCATAGATACATATGTACCAATTATTATGCAGTTTCTATAAAATGAATGTTTTAATGTTGTGCGGCTTGAGTAGATATTCATTTGATGTAGATTTAAATAGATTTTATTCAGTTCATTACATCATAGTTTTCACAGAATGTTATGTTTTCCTGAATACCATAACACACACTTTATAAAGACAGATTATACAGTTATAGCATCGAGATGCTACAGTTACTCAGATTTTTCAGTACAGAATTATAGCGTATGGTTATTCTGGGAACATAATGAAAACAACGAAGGTATATATATATATATATATATATATATATATATATATATATATATATATATATATAGGGTTTAGGGTTTAGTGTTTAGTTCTTAGGGTTTAGGGTTTAGGATTTAGAGTTTTGGGGTTTAGGGTTTAGTGTTTAGGGTTTAGGGTTTAGTGTTTAGGTTTTTGGGTTTAAGGTTTAGGGTTTAAGGTTTAGAGTGTAGGGATAAGGGTTTAGGTTTTTTCGGGTTTAGGGTTTAGGGTTTAGTTTTTAGGATTTGGGGTTTAGGGTTTAGGATTTAGGGTTTAGGGTTTACGGTTTAGGGCATAGGTTTTAGGGTTTAGGGTTTAGGTTTCAGGTTTTTGGGTTATTGGGTTTAGGATTTAGGGCTTAGGGTTTTTTGGGTTTAGGGTTTAGGGTTTAGGGTTTAGGATTTAGGGTTTAAGGTTTTTTGGGTTTAGGGTTTAGGGTTTAGGGTTTTAGGGTTTTGGGTTTAGGGTTTAAGGTTTAGCGTTATAGGGTTTAGGGTTTAGGGTTTTGGGTTTATGATTTAGGGTTTAGAATTTAGGGCTTAGGGCATAGGTTTTAGGGTCTAGGGTTTTAGGTTTAGGGTTTTGGGTTTAGTGTTTAGGGGTTTAGGGTTTAGGGTTTACGATTTTGGGTTTACGATTTTGGGTTTAGGGTATTAGGGTTTAAGGTTTCAGATTTAGTGTTTAGGGTTCAGGGTTTAGGGTTTATGTTTTAGGGTTTACGATTTAGGCGTTAGGGTTTGGGGTTTTTGGGTTTAGGGTTTAGGGTATAGGGTTTAGGATTTTTTGGGTTTAGGGTTTAGGGTTTAGGGTTACAGAGGGTTTTGGGTTTTGTTTTTAGAATTTAGGATTTAGGGTTTAGGGTTTAGGGCATAGGTTTTAGATTTTAGTGTTTGGGGTTTAGGGTTGAGGGGTTTAGGGTTTAGGGTTTAGGGTTTAGGGTTAGGGTTTAGGGTTAAGGGTTTAGGATTTAGTTTTTAGGGTTTAGGGTTTAGGGATTAGGGTTTTAGGTTTAGGGTTTAGGCTTTAGGGTTTTAGGGTTTTCAATTTCGGGTTTAGGGTTTAGCGTTATAGGGTTTGGGGTTTAGTTTTTAGGGTTTAGGATTTAGGGTTTAGAGTTTAGGGGTTTAGGGTTTAGGGTTTTGGGGTTTAGGATTTTGGGCTTAGGGTTTAGTTTTTAGGTTTTAAGGTTTAGGGTTTAGGGTTTACGGTTTTGGGTTTAGGCTGTTGGGTTTTGGGTTTTGGGTTTTGGGTTTTTGGGGTTTTGGGTTTTGGGTGTTGGGTTTTCGGGGTTTTGGGTTTAGGATTTTGGGCTTAGGGTTTTTTGGGTTTAGGGAATAGGATTTAGGGTTTAGGATTTTTCGATTTTGGGTTTAGGGTTTAAGGTTTAGCGTTATAGGGTTTAGGGTTTGGGGTATATGATTTAGGGTTTAGGATTTTGGGCTTAGGGCATAGGTTTTAGGGTCTAGGGTTTTAGGTTTAGGGTTTGGGTTTAGGGTTTAGGGGTTTAGGGTTTAGGGTTTAGGATTATGGATTTAGGATTTCAGGTTTAGGGTATTAGGGTTTAAGGTTTCAAATTTAGGGTTTAGGGATTAGGGTTTAGTGTTTATGTTTTAGGGTTTACGATTTAGGCATTAGGGTTTGGGGTTTTTGGGTTTAGGGTGTAAGGTTTAGGAGTTTTTGGGTTTATGTTTTAGGGTTTACGGTTTAGGCGTTAGGGTTTGGGCTTTTTGGGTTTAGGGTTTAGGGTATTGGGCTTAGGATTTTTTGGGTTTACGGTTTAGGGTTTAGGGTTAGGGTAGTTTTGGGTTTTGGGTTTTATTTTTGGAATTTAGGATTTCGGTTTTAGGGTTTAGGGTTTAGGGCATAGGTTTTAGGGTTTAGTTTTTGGGGTTTAGGGTTGAGGGGTTAGGGTTTAGGGTTTAGGGTTAAGGGTTTAGGATTTAGTTTTTAGGGCTTAGGGTTTAGGGATTAGGGTTTTAGGTTTAGGGTTTTTTGGGTTTAGGGTTTAGGCTTTAGGGTTTTAGGGTTTTGGGTTTATGGTTTAGGGTTTAGCATTATAGGGTTTAGGGTTTAGGGTTTAGGGTTTTAGGTTTAGGGTTTAGGGTTTCGGGTTTTAGGGTTTAGGGTTTAGGGTTTTAGAGTTTAGGGTTTAGGGTTTGGTTTTTTGGGTTTAGGATTTAGGGTTTAGGGTTTAGGGTTTAGGGTTTAGGGTTTAGGGTTTAGGGTTTAGGGTTTTGGGGTTTGGGGTTTCAGATTTAGTGTTTCGGATTTAGGGTATAGGGATAAGGATTAAGGGATTAGGGTTTTAGGTTTATGGTTTTTTTGGTTTAGGGTTTAGGCTTTAGGGTTTTAGGGTTTTGGGTTTAGGGTTTAGGGTTTAGCATTATAGGGTTTAGGGTTTAGGGTTTCGGGTTTATGGTTTAGGGTTTAGGGTTTTAGGGTTTAGGGTTTAGGGTTTAGTTTTTAGGGTTTAGGGTTTAGGGTTTAGGGTTTAGGGTTTAATGTTTTGGGTTTAGGGGTTTAGGGTTTAGGGTTTAGGATTTTCGGGTTTAGCATTTCAGATTTAGTGTTTCGGATTTAGGGTATAGAGATAAGGATTTAGGGATTAGGGTTTAGGGTTTAGGATTTTAGGGTTTATTGTTCCGAATTTAGGGTTTTGGCTTTAGGGTTTAGGGTTTATGTTTTAGGGTTTAGGGATTAGGGGTTAGGATTAGGGGTTTTTGGTTTAGGGTTAGGGTTTAGGGTTTAGGGTTTAGGGTTTTGGGTTTAGGGCTTAGGGTTTAGGGTTTAGTTTTTAGGTTTTAAGGTTTAGGGTTTAGGGTTTTGGATTTATGGTTTAGGGTTTTTGGGGTTTTGGGTTTAGTGTTTAAGGTTTCAGATTTAGGGTTTAGGGTTTAGGGTTTATGTTTAAGGGTTTACGGTTTAAGCGTTAGGGTTTGGGGTTTTTGGGTTTTTGGTTTAGGGTATAGGGTTTAGGATTTTTTGGGTTTAGGGTTTAGGGTTTAGGGTTAGGGTGGTTTGGGGTTTTGGGTTTCGATTTTAGAATTTTGGATTTAGAGTTTATGTTTAAGGTGTAGGGCATAGGTTTTAGGTTTTAGTGTTTGGGGTTTAGGGTTGAGGAGTTTAGGGGTTAGGGTTTAGGGTTTAGGATTTAGTTTTTAGGGTTTAGGGTTTAGGGATTAGGGTTTTACGTTTAGGGTTTTTTGGGTTTAGGGTTAGAGCTTTAGGGTTTTATGGTTTTGGGTTTAGGGTTTGGGGTTTAGCGTTATAGGGTTTAGGGTTTAGGGTTTAGGGCTTGGTGTTTTTCGGTTTAGGGATTAGGGTTTAGTTTTTAGGGTTTAGGATTTAGGGTTAGGGTTTAGGGTTTAGGGTTTAGGGTTTAGGGTTTTGGGATTTAGGGTTTCAAATTTAGTTTTTCAGATTTAGGGTATAGGGATAAGGATTTAGGGATTTGGGTTTAAGGTTTAGGTTTTTAGGGCTTAGGGTTTCAGATTTAGGGTTTAGGCTTTAGGGTTTAGGGTTTATGTTTTAGGGTTTTGGGATTAGGGGTTAGGATTAGGGGTTTTTGGTTTAGGGTTTTGGGTTTAGGGTTTATGGTTAGGTTTAGGGCTTAGGGTTTAGGGTTTAGTTTTTAGGTTTTAAGGTTTAGGGTTTGGGGTTTACGGTTTAGGGTTTAGGGTTTAGGGCATAGGTTTTCAGGTTTAGGGTTTAGGGTTTAAGGTTTAGGATTTAGGGTTTAGGCTTTAGGGGTTTAGGGTTTAGTGTTTAGAGTTTAGGGTTCAGGGTTTAGTTTTTAGGTGTTAAGTTTTACGGTTTAGGGTTTAGGGTTTATTGTTTAGGTCTTAGGGTTTAGGGTTTAGGGTTTAGGGTTTAGAGTTTTGGGGTTTAGGGATTTGTGTTTTGTGTTAAGGGTTTAGGGTTTAGTGTTTAGGTGTTAGGGTTGAATGTTTAGGATTAGGGTTTAAAGTTTGGGGATAAGGGTTTAAGTTCTTTTCGGTTTAGGGTTTAGGGTTTAGTTTTTAGGGTTTCTGTTTTAGGGTTCAGGATTTAGGGTTTAGGGTTTATGGTTTAGGGCATAGGTTTTAGCGTTTAGGTTTCAAGGTTTAGGGTTTAGGGTTTAGGGTTTAGGGTTCTAGGTTTAGGATTTATGGTTTAGGGTTTACGGTTTAGGGTTTCGTGTTTTTGGGGTTTTTGGTATAGGATTTAGGGCTTAAGGTTTTTTAGGTTTATGGTTTAGGGGTTATGGTTTAGGATGTAGGGTTAGGGATTTTTGGGTTTAGGGTTTAGGGTTTAGGGTTTTACGATTTTTGGGTTAGGGTTTAGGGTTTAGCATTATAGGGTTTAGGGATTAGGGTTTCGGGTTTATGATTTAGGGTTTAGAGTTTAGGGCTTAGGGCCTAGGTTTTAGGGTCTAGGGTTTTGGGTTTAGGGTTTAGGGGTTTAGGGTTTGGGGTTTAGGATTTAGGGTTTAGGGTTTTAGGGTGTAAGGTTTCAAATTTAAGGTTTAGGGTTTTGGGTTTAGGGTTTATGTTTTAGGTTTGACGATTTAGGCGTTAGGGTTTGGGGTTTTTTATTTAGTGTTTAGGGTATAGGGTTTAGGATTTTTTGGGTTTAGGGTTTAGGGCTTCGGTGGTATAGGGTTTTGGGTTTTGTTTTTAGAATTTAGGATTTAGGGTTTAGGGTTTATGGTTTAGGGTATAGGTTTTAGGGTTTAGGGTTTGGGGTTTAGGGTTGAGGGGTTTAGGGTTTAGTGTTTAGGGTTTAGGGTTTTGGGGTTAGGGTTTAGGGTTTAGGATTTAGGGTTTAGGTTTTAGGGTTTAGGGTTTAGGGTTTAGGATTTAGTTTTTAGGGTTTAGGATTTAGTGTTTTAGTTTTAGGGTTTTTTGGGTTTAGGGTTTCAGCTTTAGGGTTTTTGGTTTTTGGGTTTAAGGTTTAGGGTTTACTATTATAGGGTTTAGGGTTTAGGGTTTCAGGTTTTGGGTTTTGGGTTTGGGGTTTCTGAGTTTAGGGTTTAGGGTTTAGTTTTTAGGGTTTAGGATTTAGGGTTTAGGGTTTTTGGGTTTGGGGTTTCGGATTTAGGGTATTGGGATAAGGATTTAGGGATTAGGGTTTAGGGTTTAGGGTTTAGGGTTTTAGGGTTTAAGGTTTAAGATTTGGGGTTTAGGTTTTAGGGTTTAGGGTTTATGTTTTAGGGTTTGGGGATTAGGGGTTAGGGTTTGGGGTTTTTGGTTTAGGGTTTTGGGTTTAGAGTTCAGGGTGTGTTGGGTTTAGGGTTTAGGGTTTACGGTGGGGGTTTAGAGCTTAGGGTTTAGGGTTTAGTTTTTTGGTTTTAAGGTTTAGGGTGTAGGATTTAGGCTTTAGGATTTAGGCTTTAGGGTTTAGGGTTTAGGGCATAGGGTTTAGGGTTTAGGGTTTAGGGTTTAGAGTTTTGTGGTTTAGGGTTTAGGGTTTTGTGTTTAGCGTTTAGGGTTTTGGGTTTAGTGTTTAGGTTTTAAGGTTTAAGGTTTAGGGTTTAGGGTTTAAAGTTTAGGGACAAGGGTTTAGGTTTTTTTCGGTTTAGGGTTTAGGGTTTAGTTTTTAGGGTTTGGGGTTTAGGGTTTACGGTTTAGGGCATAGGTTTTAGAGTTTAGTTTTTACGGTTTAGGGTTTTGGGTTTAGGGTTCTGGGTTTAGGATTTAGGTTTTAGGGTTTAGGGTTTAGGGTTTGTGGTATTTTGGGTTTTGAGTTTAGGATTTAAAGCTTAGGGTTTAGGGTTTAGAGTTTAGGATTTAGGGTTTAGCATTTTTTGGTTTAAGGTTTAGGGTTTTACGATTTGGGGTTTAGGGTTTAGGGTTTAGCGTTATAGGGTTTAGGGTTTAGGGTTTCGGGTTTGTGATTTAGGGTTAAGGGTTTTGGGCTTAGGGCATAGGTTTTAGGGTCTAGGCTTTTGGGTTTAGGGTTTTAGGTTTAGGGTTTAGGGGTTTAGGGTTTAGGGTTTAGGATTTAGGGTTTAGGATTTAGTGTTTAGGGTTTTAGGGTTTAAGGTTTCAAATTTAGGGTTTAGGGTTTAGGGTTTATGTTTTAGGGTTTGCGGTTTAAGCATTAGGGTTTGGGGTTTTTGGTTTAGGGTTTAGGATTTTTTGGGTTTAGGGTTTTGGGTTTTGGGTTAGGGTGGTTTACGGTTTTGGGTTTTGTTTTTAGAATTTAGGATTTAGGGTTTAGGGTTTAGGGTTTAGGGTTTAGGGTTTAGGATGTAGGGTTTAGGGTTTAGTGTTTAGGGCATAAGTTTTAGGGTTTAGGGTTTGGGGTTTAGGGTTTAGGGGTTTAGGGTTTTGGGTTTAGGGTTTAGGGTTTAGTGTTTAGGATTTAGGGTTTAGGGTTTAGGGTTTAAGGCATATGTTCTAGGGTTTGGGGTTTGGGGTTTAGGGTTTTGTGTTTATGGTTTTGGATTTAGGGTTCCGGGTTTAGGGTTTAAGGTTTAAGGTTTAGTGTTCAGGTCTTAGGGTTTAGGGTTAGGTTTAGGGTTTAAGGTTTAGTGTTTAGGTTTTAGGGTTTAGGGTTTAGGGTTTTGGGTTTCAGGTTTAGTTTTTAGGGTTTAGGGTTTAGTATTTAGGGTCTATGGTTTAGGATTTAGGGTTTCTAGTGTTTGGGATTAAGTGTTTAGGGTTTTTTTGGTTTAGAGATTAGGGATTAGGGTTTAGGGTTTAGTTTTTTAGGTTTAGGGTTTCAGGTTTAGGGTTTAGGATATAGGGTTTAGGGTTTGCGATTTAGGGCATAGTTTTTCGGGTTTAGGGTTTAGGGTTTAGGGTTTATGGGTTTAGGGTTTAGTGTTTAGGGTTTAGGGTTTAGGGTTTAGGGTTTAGGGTTTAGGGCTTAGTGTTTAGGGTTTACGGTTTAGGGTTTAGGGTTTAGAGTTTAGGGTTTATGTTTTAGGGTTTTGCTGTTTAGGCATTAGGGTTTGGGGTTTTTGGTTTAGGGTTTAGGATTTTTTGGGTTTAGGGTTTAGGGTTTTGGGTTAAGGTGGTTTACGGTTTTGGGTTTTTTTTTTTTAAATTTAGGATTTAGGGTTTATGGTTTAGGGTTTAGGATGTAGGGTTTAGGGTTTAGTGTTTAAGGCATAGGTTTTAGGGTTTAGCGTTTGGGGTTTAGGTTGAGGGGTTTAGGGTTTAGTGTTTACGGTTTTGCATTTACGGTTTAGGGTTTAGGGTTTAGGGTTTAGGATTTAGGGTTTAGGGTTTAGGGTTTAAGGCATAGGTTTTAGGGTTTGGTGTTTGGGGTTTAGGGTTAAGGGGTTTAGGGTTTTGTGTTTACGGTTTTGGGTTTAGGGTTCCATGTTTAGGGTTTAAGGTTTAAGGTTTAGTGTTTAAGTCTTAGGGTTTAGGGGTAGGGTTTAGGGTTTAAGGTTTTAGTGTTTAGGTTTTAAGGTTTAGGGTTTAGGGTTTTGGGTTTTGGGTTTTGGGTTTCGGGTTTTTTGGGTTTAAGGTTTAGGATTTTGGGTTTAGGTTTTTTTTGGCTTTAGGGTTTTTGGTTTAGGGTTTAGGTTTTAACGTTTTGGGTTTAGTATTTAGGTTTTTGGGTTTAGTGTTTAGGTTCTTTTTTGTATAGGGTTTCTGGTTTAGTGTTTAGGGTTCCGGGTTTAGGGTTAGGGTTTGGGGTTTAGGAATTAAGGTTTAGTTTTTAGGGTTTAAGGGTTTTGAGTTTAGGATTTAGGGCTAAGGGTTTAGGGTTTAGGGCATAAGTTTTATGGTTTAGGGTATAGTATTTTGGGGTTAAGGTGTAGGGTTTAGGTTTTAGGATTAAGGTTTTTGGGTTTTTTCGGTTTAGAGTTTAGGGTTTAGGGTTTAGGGTTTAGGTTTTAGGGTTTAGGGTTTGGGGTTTAGGATTTTGAGTTTAGGGTTTAGGGTTTAGGGGGTAGGTTTTAGAGTTTAGGGTTTAGGGTTTAGGGTTTAGGGGTTTAGGGTTTAGGGTTCGGGGTTTGGGGTTGAGGGATTTAGGATTTATGGTTTAAATTTAGGGTTGTGGATTTAGTGTTTAGGGTTTAAGGTTTAGGGTTTAGGGTTTAGGTTTTAAGGTTTAGGGTTTAGGGTTTAGGATTTTTTGGGTTTAGGGTTTCGAGTTTAGTGTTTAGGGTTTGGGGTTTAGGGTTAGGGTTTAGGGTTTTGGGTTTAGGGTTTAGTTTTTAGGGTTTAGGGTTTAGTGTTTAGGGTTTAGGGTTTAGGATTTAGGGTTTCTAGTGTTTGGGATTAAGTGTTTAGGGTTTTTTGGGTTTAGAGATTAGGGATTAGGGTTTAGTTTTTTGGGTTTAGGGTTTCGAGTTTAGAGTTTAGGATTTAGGGTTTAGGGTTTACGATTTAGGGCATGGGTTTTCGGGTTTAGGGTTTAGGGTTTACGGTTTAGGGTTTAGGGTTTATGGGTTTACGGTTTAGTGTTTAGGGTTTAGGGTTTAGGGTTTAGGGCTTAGTGTTTAGGGTTTAGGGTTTACGGTTTAGTGTTTAGTGTTTAGGTCTTAGGATGTACGGTTTATGGTTTAGGGTGTGGGGTTTTGGGTTTAGAGTTTTGGGGTTTAGGGTTTATTGTTTAGGGTTTAGGGTTTAAGGTTTAAGGTTTAGTGTTTAAGGATTGGAGTTTAGGGATAAGGGTTTAGGTTTTTTTGGGTTTAGGGTTTAGGGTTTAGTTTTTAGGGTTTGGGGTTTAGGGTTTACGATTTAGGGTTTATGGTTTACGGCTTGGAGCATAGGTTTTAGGGTTTTGGGTTTTTGCAGTTTAGGGTTTAGGATTTAGGGCTTATGGTTTTTTGGGTTTAGTGTTTAGGGTTTTGGGTTTTGGGTTTAAGTTTTCGGGTTTAGGGTTTAGGGTTTAGGGTTTAGTGTTTAGGATTTAGGGCATAGGTTTTGGGGCTTAGGTTTTTGGGTTTTGGGTTTTGGGTTTAGGGTTTAGGATTTAGGGTTTAGGGTTTAGGGTTTAGGGTTTCGGGTTTTTGGGATTTAAGGTTTAGGATTTAGGGCTTTGGGTTTTTTGGGTTTAGGGTTTAGGGTTTAGGGTTTAGGGTTTAGGATTTAGGGTTTATGGTTTTTTGGGTTTAGGGTTTAGGGTTTAGGGTTTTAGGGTTTTTGGTTTAGGGTTTAGGGTTTAGCGTTATAGGGTTTAGTGTTTAGGGTTTCATGTTTATGATTTAAGGTTTAGGGTTTTGGGTTTAGGGCATAGGTTTTAGGATCTAGGATTTTGGGTTTAGGGTTTAAGGTTTATGGGCTTAGGGTTCATGGTTTAGGATTTAGGGTTTAGGGTTTTAGGGTTGAAGGTTTCGGATTTGGGGTTTAGTGTTTAGGGTTTAGGGTTTATGTTTTAGGGTTTAGGGTTTAGGCGTTAGGGTTTGGGATTTTTGGTTTAGGATTTAGGGTATAGGGTTTAGGACTTTTAGGGATTAGGTTTTAGGGTTTAGGGTTAGGGTGGTTTAGGGTTTTGGGTTTTTTTTAAGGTTTAGGGTTTTGGGTTTGATTTTTAAGGTTTAGGGTTTAGGGTTTAGGATTTAGGGTTTAGGGTTTAGGGTTTAGGGCATGGGTGTTAGGATTTAGGGCTTGGGGTTTAGGATTGAGGGGTTTATGGTTTAGTGTTTAGGGTTTAGGGTTTCGGGTTTATGGTGTATGGTTTAGTGTTTAGGTCTTAGGGTTTAGGGTTTAGGGTTAAGGTTTAAGGTTTAGTGTTTAGGTCTTAGGGTTTAGGGTTTAGTGTTTTGCCATTAGGAATTTTTGGGTTTAGGGTTGAGGCTTTTGGATTTAGGGTTTAGGTTTTTTTTGGGTTTAGGGTTTTTGGTTTAGGGTTTAGGTTTTAAGGTTTTGGGTTTAGTATTTAGGTTTTAGGGTTTCGGGTTTAGTGTTTAGGGTTCAGGGTTTGGGGTTAGGGTTGGTGGTTTAGGATTTAGGGTTTAGTTTTTAGGGTTTAGGGTTTAGTGTTTGCGGGTTTTGAGTTTAGGATTTAGGGTTTAAGGTTTGGGGTTTAGGGCATAAGTTTTGTGGTTCAGGGTATAGGGTTTAAGGTTTAGGGTTTATGGGTTCAGTGGTTAGGGTTTAGAGTTTGGGGTTTGGGGTTTTTAGTGTTTAGGTTCTAGGATTAAGGGTTTATGGTTTTTTGGCTTTAGAATTTAGGGTTTGGGGTTTAGGATTTAGGGTTTAGGTTTTAGGGTTTCAGAGTTTAGTGTTTAGGATTTAGGGTTTAAGGTTTAGGGTTTAGGGGGTAGGTTTTAGGGTTTAGGGTTTAGGGGTTGTGGGTTTAAGGTCTAAGATTTAGGTGTTAGGGTTTTGGGTTTTGGGTGTTTGGATTTAGGGTTTTAGATTTATGGTTTGAGATTTAGTGTTTAGGGTTTAGGGTTTTTGGTTTTGGGTTTACGGTTTAGGGTTTCTGGTTTTGGGTTTACGGTTTAGGGTTTAGGTTTGAAGATTTAGGGTTTAGGGTTTTGGGTTTTTTGGGTTTAGTGTTTAGGGTTTAAGGTTTAGGCTTAGGGTTTAGTTTTAGGGTTTAGGGTTTAGTGTTTAGTGATTAGGCTTTATGGTTTAGTTTGTAGGGTTTGGGGTTTAGGGTTTAGGGTTTAGGGTTTAGAATTTAATGTTTAGGGTTTTGGGTTTTGGGTTTATGGTTTAGGGTTTAGGGGTTGGGATTTATGGGCTAGGGTTTGGGGTTTTTGGTTTAGGGTTTATGGGTTAATGTTTAGGGGTTGGGGTTTGGGGTTTTTGGTTTGGGCTTTAGGGTTTAGCATTTAGGGTTTTTCGGGTATAGGGTTTAAATTTTTGGGTTTAGGGTTTAGGGTTAGGGTTTAGGGAATCGGGTTTAGTGTTTAGTTTTTTGGGTTTTGGGTTAGGGGTTTAGCGTTTAAAGTTTAGGGCATAGGTTTTCGGGTTTAGGGTTTTGGGCTTTGGGTTTTGGGTTTAAGGGCTAAGGGTTTAGTGTTTTGGATTTAGGGGTTAGGGTTTAGGGTTTAGCGTTTTGGTTTTTTTGGGTTTAGGGTTTACGGTCTAGGATTTAGGGTTTAGGGTTTTTTCGGATTAAGGTATAGGGTTTAGGGTTTTTTGGGTTTAGGGTTTCGGGTTTCGTGTTTAGGGTTTAGGGTTTAGGGTTAGGGTTTCAGGTTTAGGGTTTAGGGTTTAGGGATAAGTGTTTAGGGTTTTGAGTTAAGGATTTAGGGTTTAGGGTTTAGGGCATAAGTTTTATGGTTTAGGGTTTTGGGGTTTAGGGGTTAGGGTTTAGGGTTTAGGGCTTTTAGGGTTTAGGTTTTAGGATTAAGGGTTTACGATTTTTTGGGTTTAGAGTTTAGGGTTTAGGGTTTAGTTTTTAGGGTTTAGGGTTTAGGGTTTAGGGTTTAGGGTTTAGGGTTTAGGGTTTAGGGTTTGTGGTGTACGGTTTAGGGCCCAGGTTTTATATTTTAGGGTTTAGGGTTTAAGGTTTAGGGGTTTAGGGTTTAGGATTTAGGGGTTAGGGTTTAGGGTTTAGGGTTTAGGATTTTAGGGTTTGGGGTTTTGGATTTAGGGTTTAGGGTTTAGTGTTTAGGATTTAGGGCTTTGGGTTTAGTGTTTACGATTGAGGGTTTAGGTTTTAATGGTTAGGGTTTAAGGTTTAGGGTTTAAGGTTAAGGGGTAGGGTTTAGGGTTAGGGTTTTGGGATTAGGGTTTAGTGTTTAGTTTTTAGGGTTTAGGGTTTAGTGTTTAGGGTCTAGGGTGTAGGATTTAGGGTTTAGGGTTTAGGATTTAGGGCATAAGTTTTAGGGTTTAGGGTTTAGGGTTTAGGGGTTTAGGGTTTAGGGTTTAGGATTTAGGGTTTAGGGTTTAGGAATTTAGGTTTTTAGGGTTTAGGGTTTAGGATTAAGTGTTTAGGGTTTTTTGGGTTTAGAGTTTAGGGTTTAGGGTTTAGGGTTTAGGGTTTAGGGTTTAGGGCATAGGTTTTAGGGTTTAGGGTTTAGGGTTTAGGGTTTAGGGTTTAGGGTTGAGGGGTTTAGGCTTTAGTTTTTAAGGTTTTTGGTTTAGGGTTTAGGGTTTAGGGTTTAGGGTTTAGTGTTTTGGTTTTAGGGTTTAGATTTGGGGCTTAGGGTTTAGGATTTAGGGTTTTTTGGGTTTAAAGTTTAGGGTTAGGGTTTAGGGCTTAGGGTTTAGGGTTTTGGGTTTAGTTTTTAGGGTTTAGGGTTTAGGGTTTTGAATTTAGGGTTTTGGGTTTAGGGTTTAATGTTTAGTGTTTAGGGGTTAGGGTTTGGGTTTTTGGGTTTAGGCTTTAGGATTTCAAGTTTTCTGGGTTTCGGGTTTAGGGTTTAGGGTTTAGGGTTGAGTTTAGGGTTTCGATTTAGATTTAGGGTTTAGGTTTCGAGCATAGGTTTTCGGGTTAAGGGTTTAGTATTTAGGTTTTAGGGTTTAGGGTTTAGGGTGTTTTTGGTTTAGGGTTTCGGGTTTAGTGTTTAGGGTTCAGGGTTTAGGGTTATAGATTAGGGTTTAGGATTTAGTGTTCAGTTTTTAGGGGTTAGGGTTTAGGATTTAGGGTTTAGGGTTTATGGGGTAGGTTTTAGGGTTTTGGGTTTTGGGTATTTAGTGTTTAGGATTAAGTGTTTAGGGTTTTTGTGGTTTAGAGTTTAGGGATTAGGGTTTAGGGTTTAGGGTTAAGGGTTTAAGGTTTAGTGTTTTGGATTTAGGGTTTAGGTTTTAGGGTTTAGGGCATAGGTGTTATGGTTTGGGGTTTAGGGTGTACGGTTGAGGGGTTTAGGCTTTAGTGTTTAGGGTTTAGGGTTTGGGGTTTAGGGTTTAGTGTTTAGGTTTTAGGGTTTTGGGTTTTGGGTTTCTTGGGTTTGGGGTTTAGGGTTAGGGTTTATGGTTTAGGGTTTAGGGTTTAGTTTTTCGAGTTTGGGGTTTAGGGTTTAGGGTTTAGGGTTTAGAATTTAGTGTTTAGGTTTTAGGGTTTAGGGTTTATGGTTTAGGGTTTAGGGGGTAGGGTTTAGGGGTTGGGGTTTGTGGTTTCTGGTTTAGGGTTTTTGGGTTAGTGTTTAGGGATTAGGGTTTGGGGTTTTTGGTTTAGGCTTTCGGGTTTAGGGTTTTGGGTTAGGGTTAGGGTTTAGGGATTCGAGTTTACGGTTTAGTTTTTTTGGTTTAGGGTTTGGTGTTTAGGATTTAGGGTTTAAGGTTTAGTGCATAGTTTTCGGGTTTAGGGTTTAGGGTTTAGGGTTTAAGGTTTTGGGTTTAGGGTTTAGGGTTTAGGGTTTAAGGGTTAAGGGTTTAGTGTTTTGGATTAAGGGGTTAGGGTTTAGGGTTTAGGGTTTAGCGTTTTGGGTTTTTTGAGTTTAGGGTTTAGGGTCTAGCATTTAGGGTTTAGGGTTTAGGGTTTTTTGGACTTAGGGTTTAGGGTTTAATGCTTATTTGGTTTAGGGTTTCAAGTTTTGTGTTTAGCGTTTAGGGTTTAGGGTTAGGGTTTGGGGTTTAGGGTTTAGAATTTAGGGATAAGTGTTTATGTTTTTGAGTTTAGGATTTAGGATTTATGGTTTAGGGTTTAGGGCATAAGTTTTATGGTTTAGGGTTTGGGGTTTTGGGTTTAGCGTTTAGGGGTTTAGGGGCTAGGGTTTAGGGTTTAGGGCTTTTAGTGTTTAGGTTTTAGGATTATGAGTTACCGATTTTTTTGGTTTAGAGTTTAGGGATTAGGGTTTTGGGTTTTGCGTTTAACTTTTAGGCTTTAAGGTTTAGGTTTTAGGGTTTAGGTTTTAAGTTTTAGGGTTTGAGATTTACGGTTTAGGGCCTAGGTTTTAGTTTTTAGGGTTTAGGGTTTAAGTTTTTGGGGATTAGGGTTTAGGGTTTAGGATTTAGAGGTTAGGGTTTACGATTTAGGGTTTCAGATTTCAGGTTTAGGGTTTAGTGTTTAGGGTTTAGGTTTTAATGTTTAGGGTTTACGGTTTAGGGTTTAGGGTTAATGGTTTAGGGTTAAGGGTTAGGGCTTAGGGTTAGGGTTTGGGGATTGGTGTTTAGGGTTTAGTTTTTAGGGTTTAGGGCTTAGTGTTTAGGGTCTAGGGTGTAGGATTTAGGGTTTTGGGTTTAGTGTTTAGGGCATAAGTTTTAGGGTTTAGGGTTTAGGAATCAAGGGCTTTGGGTTTAGGGTTTAGGATTTAGGGTGTAAGGTTTAGGAATTAGGGTTTTTAGCATTTGGGGTTTTGGATTATGTGTTTAGGGTTTTTTGGGTTTAGAGTTTAGGGTTTAGGGTTTTGGGTTTTGGGTTTAGTTTTTAGGGTTTAGGGTTTAGGGCATAGGTTTTAGGGTTTAAGGTTTACGATTTCGGGTTTACGGTTAAGGGGTTTAGGCTTTAGTGTTTAAGGTTTAGGGTTTAGGGTTTAGGGTTTAGTCTTTAGGTTCTAGGGTTTAGGTAAAGGGCTTAGCGTTTGGGGTTTTTTGGGTTTAGGGTTTAAAGTTAAGGTTTAGGGCTTAGGGTTTAGTGTTTAGGCTTTAGTTTTTCGGGTTTAGGGTTTAGGGTTTTGAATTTAGGGTTTGGTGTTTAGGGTTTAAGGTTTAGGGTTTTGGGATTAGTGTTTAGGGGTTAGGGTTTGGGGTTTTGGGTTTAGGGTTTAGGGTTTAGGATTTAGGGTTTTTTGGGTTTAGGGTTTAGGGTTTAGGGTTTCGGGTTTAGGGTTTTTTTTTTAGGGTTTAGGGTTTAGTTTATGGTTTAGGTTTATATTTAGGGTTTAGGGTTTAGGGCATAGGTTTTTAGGTTTAGGGTTTAGTGTTTAGTGGTTTAGGATTTAGGGTTTAGGGTTCAGGGTTTAGGGCATAGGTTTTATTGTTTAGGGTTTATGGTTTATGGTTTGGGGTGTAAGGTTGAGCGGTTTAGGCTTTTGTGTTTAGGGTTTAGGGTTTTTGGTTTAGGATTTAGGGTTTAGGGTTTAGTGTTTAGGTTTTAGGGTTTTGGGTTTAGGGTTTAGGGTTTAGGGTTTAGAGTTTAGGGTTTAGGGTTTTTTTTGGTTTAGGGTTTAGGGTTTTTTTTGGTTTAGGGTTTAGGGTTAGGGTTTAGGGTTTAGGGTTTAGTTTTTGGGGTTTAGGGTTTAGGGTTTAGGGTTTAGAATTTAGGGTTTATGGTTTAGGGTTTAGGGTTTGTGATTTAGGGTGTAGGGATTAGGGTTTAGGGGTTAGTTTTTAGGGTTTAGGGTTTAGGGTTTAGTGTTTAGAATTTAGGGTTTAGGTTTGAGTGTTTAGGGTTTAATGTTTTCTAGGTTTAGGGTTTAGGGTTTTGGGTTTAGGGTTTAGGGTTTAGTGTTTAGGGTTTGGGGTTTAAGGTTTAGGATTTAGGGTTTTGGGTTTGGGGTTTAAGGTTTAGGATTTAGGGTTTTGGGTTAAGAGCATAGGTTTTTTGGTTTGGGGTTTAGGGTTTAGGATTTAGGGTTTTGGGTTTTTAGGTTTAGGGTTAGTGCTTTGGAATTAGGGGTTAGTGTTCAGAGTTTAGAGTTTAGGGTTTTAGGGTTTAACGTTTCATATTTTGGGTTTAGGGTTTAGTGTTTAGCATTTAGGGTTTAGGGTTTAGGGTTTAGGTTTTAGGACTTAGGGTTTAGGGTTTAGGGTTTTTTCAGTCTATGGTCTCGGGTTTAGTGTTTAGGGTGTCGGGTTTAGTGTTGGGCTTTGGGGTTTTGGGTTTAGGGTTTAGTTCTTAGGGGTTAGGGTTTTGTTTTTAGGGTTTAGAATTTAGGGTTTAGTTTTTAGTTTTTACGATTTAGGGTCTCAGGTTTAGGGTTTAGGGTTTAGGGTTTGGGTCTAGGGTTTAGGGTTTTGTTTTTAGGTTTAAGGGTTTAGGGTTTAGGGTTTAGGATTTAGTGTTTAGGGTTTAGGTTTTAGGGTTTAGGGTTTAGGGTGTTTAGGGTTTAGGGTTTAGGATTTAGGGTTTAGCGTTTTTTGGGTTTAGGGTTTAGGGTTTAGGGTTTAGGTTTTAAGGTTTAGGGTTTAGGGTTTAGGATTTAGTGTTTAGGGCATTGGTTTTAGGGTTTAGAGTTTGGGCTTTAGGGTTGAGGGGTTTAAGGTTTAGTGTTTCGGGTTTAGGGTTTAGGGTTTAGGGCTAAGGGTTTAGGGTTTAGGGTTTAGTGTTTAGGTTTTAGGTTTACGGGCTTAGGGTTTAGGGTTTAGAGATTTTTAGGTTTAGGGTTTAGGATTTTTGGTTTTGGTTTTTTTGGCCTTTGGGTTTACGGTTTATGGTTTAGGTTTTAAGGTTTAGGGTTTAGGATTTGGGTTTTAGGGTTTAGGGTGTAGGGTTTTTTTGGTTTAGGGTTTTGGGTTTAGTGTTCAGGGTTCAGGGTTTGGGGTTAGGGTTTGGGGTTTAGGGTTTAGGATTTAGTTTTTGGGGTTTAGGGTTTAGTGTTTAAGGGTTTTGAGTTTAGGATTTAGGGTTTAGTGTTTAGTGTTTAGGGCATAAGTTTTATGATTTAGGGCACATGGTTTAGGGTTAGGGTTTGGGGGTTTAGGGGTTACGGTTTTGGGTTTAGGGTATAGAGTTAGGGTTTAGGGTTTCGGGTTTAGGGTTTAGAATTTAGGGTTTAGGGTTTAGGGCTTAGGGTTTAGGGTTTAGAGTTTACGGTTTAGGGTTTTTTTTGGTTTAGGGTTTAGGGTTTAGTTTTTGGGGGTTAGGGTTTAGGGTTTAGGGTTTAGAATTTAGGGTTTATTGATTGGGGTTTAGGGTTTGGGATTTAGGGTGTAGGGATTAGGGTTTAGGAGTTAGGGTTTAGGGGTTAGTTTTTAGGGTTTAGGGTTTAGGGTTTAGTGTTTAGGATTTAGGGTTTAGGTTTCAGTGTTTAGGGTTTAATGTTTTCTAGGTTTAGGGTTTAGGGTTTTGGGTTTAGGGTTTAGGGTTAAGTGTTTAGGGTTTAGGGTTTAAGGTTTAGGATTTAGGGTTTTGGGTTAAGAGGATAGGTTTTTCGGTTTGGGGTTTAGGGTTTAGGATTTAGGGTTTTTGGTTTTTAGGTTTAGGGTTAGGGCTTTGCAATTAGGGGTTAGTGTTCAGAGTTTAGAGTTTAGGGTTTTAGGGTTTAACATTTCATATTTTGGGTTTAGGGTTTAGTGTTTAGCGTTTAGGGTTTAGGGTTTAGGGTTTAGGTTTTAGGACTTAGGGTTTAGGGTTTAGGGTTTAGGGTTTTTTCAGTCTATGGTCTCTGGTTTAGTGTTTAGGGTGTCGGGTTTAGTGTTGGGCTTTGGGGTTTTGGGTTTAGGGTTTAGTTCTTAGGGGTTAGGGTTTTGTTTTTAGGGTTTAGAATGTAGGTTTAGTTTTTAGTTTTTACGATTTAGGGTCTCAGGTTTATGGTTTATGGTTTAGGGTTTGGGTCTAGGGTTTAGGGTTTTGTTTTTAGGGTTAAGGGTTTAGGGTTTAGGGTTTAGGATTTAGTGTTTAGGGTTTAGGTTTTAGGGTTTACGGTTTAGGGTGTTTAGGGTTTAGGGTTTAGGATTTAGGGTTTAGCGTTTTTTGGGTTTACAGTTAAGGGTTTAGGGTTTAGGTTTTAAGGTTTAGGGTTTAGGGTTTAGGGTTTAGTGTTTAGGATTTAGTGTTTAGGGTTTAGGGTTTAGTGCATTGGTTTTAGGGTTTAGAGTTTGGGCTTTAGGGTTGAGGGGTTTAGGGTTTAGTCTTTCGGGTTTAGGGTTTAGGGTTTAGGGCTAAGGGTTTAGGGTTTAGGATTTAGTGTTTAGGTTTTAGGTTTAAGGGTTTAGGGTTTAGGGTTTAGAGATTTTTAGGTTTAGGGTTTAGGATTTTTGGTTTTGGTTTTTTTGGCCTTTGGGTTTATCGTTTATGGTTTAGGTTTTAAGGTTTAGGGTTTAGGATTTGGGTTTTAGGGTTTAGGGTTTAGGGTTTTTTTGGTTTAGGGTTTTGGGTTTAGTGTTTAGGGTTTAGGGTTTAGGGTTAGGGTTTGGGGTTTAGGGTTTAGGGTTTAGTTTTTGGGGTTTAGGGTTTAGTGTTTAGGGTTTTGAGTTTAGGATTTAGGGTTTAGTGTTTAGGGTTTAGGGCATAAATTTTATGATTTAGGGCACATGGTTTAGGGTTAGGGTTTGGGGGTTTAGGGGTTACGGTTTTGGGTTTAGGGTTTAGAGTTAGGGTTTAGGGTTTCGGGTTTAGAATTTAGGGTTTAGGGTTTAGGGTTTAGGATTTTGGGTTTAGGGTTTAGGGCATAGGTTTTCGGGTTTAGGGTTTAGTGTTTAGCGTTTAGGGTTGAAGGGTTTATGGGCTTATGGTTTAGGTTTTAGGGTTTTTGTGTTTAAGGTTTTCGATTTTGGGTTTAGGGTTTAGGTTTTAGGACTTAGGGTTTAGGGTTTAGTGTTTAGGGTTTTTCCGGTTTAGGGTTTCGCGTTTAGTGTTTAGTGTTTATGGTTTAGTGTTGGGGTTTGGGGTTTAGGGTTTAGGGTTTAGTTCTTAGGGTTTACGGTTTTGTCTTTAGGGTTTAAGGTTTAGGGTTTAGGGTTTAGGGTTTAGTCTTAGGGTTTAGGGTTTAGGGTTTTTTTTTTAGGGTTAAGGATTTAGGGTTTAGTTTTTCGGGTTTAGGCTTTAGGGTTTAGGGTTTAGGTTTTAGGGTTTAGGGTTTAGGGTGTTTAGGGTTTAGGATTTTTTGGGTTTGGGGTTTAGGGTTTAGGGTATACGGTTTAGGGTTTAGGGTTTATGTTTTAGGGCTTAGGGTTTAGGGGTTAGGGTTTGGGGTTTTTGGTATTGGCTTTAGGGTTTAGGTTTTAGCGTTTTTTGGGTTTAGGGTTTAGGGTTTAGAGTTCAGGGTTTAGGGTTAGGGTGGTTTAGGGTTTAGGGTTTCGGGTTTAGGGTTTAGGGTTTAGGATTTAGGATTTAGGGTTTAGGGTTTTGGGCATAGGTTTTAGGTTTTAAGGTTTCGGGTTTAGGGTTGTGGGGTTTAGGGTTTAGTGCTTAGGTTGAGGGTTTAGGGTTTAAGGTTTAGTTTTTAGTTTTTATGGTTTAGGGTTTTGGGTTTTGGGTTTTGGGTTTAGGGTTAGGGTTTAGGGTTTCGAGTTTAGGGTTTAGGGTTTAGGCTTAGGGTTTAGGGTTTAGGGTTTTGTTTTCAGGGTTAAGGATTTAGGGTCTAGTTTTTCGGGTTTAGGTTTTAGGGTTTATAATTTAGGGTTTAGGGTTTAGGTTTTAGGGTTTAGGGTTTAGGGTGGTTAGGGTTTAGGCTTTAAGATTTAGGTTTTTGGGTTTTTGGGGTTTAGGGTTTAGGGTTAATGTTTTAGGGCTTAGGGTTTAGGGGTTAGGGTTTGGGGTTTTTGGTATTGGGTTTAGGGTTTAGGTTTTAGGGTTTTTTGGGTTTAGGGTTTAGGGTTTAGAGTTTAGGGTTTAGGGTTAGGGTGGTTTAGGGTTTAGGGTTTAGGGTTTAGGGTTTCGAGTTTAGGGTTTGTGGTTTAGGATTTAGGATTTAGGGTTCAGGGTTTGGGGCATAGGTTTTAGGGTTTAGGGTTTGGGGTTTAGGGTTGAGGGGTTTAGGTTTAGGGTTTAGGGTTTAGTTTTTAGTTTTTACGATTTAGGGTTTAGGGTTTAGGATTAGGGTTTTTGGTTTGGGGTTTAGGATTTAGGGTTGAGAGTTTAGGGCATAGGTTTTCGGGTTTAGGTTTTCGGGTTTAGGGTTTATGGGCTTAAAGTTTAGTGTTTAGGATTTAGGGGTTAGGGTTAGGGTTAGGGTTAGGGTTTAGGGTTTTAGGGTTTATGGTTTCCGATTTTGGGTTTAGGGTTTAGTGTTTAGGATTTAAGGTTTAGGGCTTAGGATTTAGGGTTTAGGTTTTAGGGCTTAGGGTTTAGGGTTTTGGGTTTGGGTTTTTTCGGTTCAGGGTTTCGCGTTTAGTGTTTTGGGTTTCGGGTTTACGGTTGGGGTTTGGTGTTTAGGGTTTAGGGTTTAGTTCTTAGGGTTTTGGGTTTTTTCTTTAGGGTTTAGGGTTTAGGATTTCGGGTTTAGGGTTTAGGGTTTTGGGTTTAGGGTTTAGGGTTTAGGGTTTAGGGTTAGGGTTTTGGTTTTTGGGTTTAGGATTTAGGGTTTAGGGTTTAGGGTTTAGGGCATAGGTTTTCGGGTTTCTGGTTTAGGGTTTAGGGTTTAGGGTTTATGGGCTTAGAGTTTAGTGTTTACGATTTAGGGGTTAGGGTTTATGGTTTAGGGTTTAGGGTTTTAGGGTTTAAGGTTTCCGATTTTGGGCTTAGGGTTTAGTGTTTAGGGTTACGGTTTATGGTTTAGGGTTTAAGATTTAGGTTTTAGGGCTTCGGTTTTAGGGTTTAGGGTTTTTTCGGTTTAGGGTTTCGTGTTTAGTGTTTAGGGTTTAGGGTTTAGGGTTGGGGTTTGGGGTTTAGGGTTTAGGGTTTAATTTTTAGGGTTTAGGATTTAGTGTTTAGGGTTTAGGGTTTAGGGTTAGGGTTTGGGGTTTAGGGTTTTTTTTTTTAAGGTTAAGGGTTTAGGGTTTAGTTTTTCGGGTTTGGGGTTTAGGGTTTAGGATTTAGGGTTTAGGGTTTATGGTTTAGGGTGTTTAGGGTTTAGGGTTTAGGATTTAGGGTTTTGGGTTTTTTGGGATTAGGGTTTAGGGTTTAGGGTTTAGGTTTTAAGGTTTAGGGTTTAGGGTTTAGGGTTTAGGTTTAGGGTTTAGGGTTTAAGGTTTATGTTTTAGGGTTTAAAGTTTAGAATTAGGGTTTGGGGTTTTTGGTGTAGGGTTTTGGGTTTTGGGTTTTTTGGGTTTGGGGTTTAGGGTTTAGAGTTCAGGGTTTTGGGTTTGGGTAGTTTAGGGTTTAGTATTTGGTTTTTTGGGTTTAGGGTTTAGGGTTTTGGATTTAGGATTTAGGGTTTAGGGTTTAGGGTTTAGGGTTTAGTGTTAAGGGGTTAAGGGTTTAGTGTTTAGCTTTAGGGTTTAGTTTTTAGTTTTTACGGTTTAGGGTTTAGAGTTTCAGGTATAGGGTTTAGGGTTTGGGGTTAGAGTTTTGGGTTTAGGATTTTGTTTTTAGGGTTAAGGGTTTAGGGCTTAGATTTTTGGGATTAGTGTTTAGGGTTTAGGATTTAGGGTTTAGGGTTTTTTAGGTTTAGGGTTTAGGGTTTAGGGTTTAGGGTTTAGGGTTTCGGTTTATGGTTTAGGGTTTAGGGTTTATGTTTTAGGGTTTAGGGTTTAGGGGTTAGGATTTGGGTTTTTGGTTTAGGGTTTAGGGTTTAGGGGTTTGTGTTTTTTGGGTTTAGGGCTTAGGGTTTCGGTTTATGGTTTAGGGTTTAGGGTTTATGTTTTAGGGTTTAGGGTTTAGGGGCTAGGATTTGGGTTTTTGGTATAGGGTTTAGGGTTTAGGGGTTTGTGTTTTTTGGGTTTAGGGTTTAGGGTTTAGGGTTCAGGGTTTAGGGTTAGGGTGGTTTAGGGTTTAGGGTTTTGTTTTTAGGGTTTAGGGTTTAGTGTTTAGGCTTTAGGATTTAGGATTTATGGCATAGGTTTTAGGTTTTAAGGTTTGGGGTTTAGGGTTTAGGGTCGAGGGGTTTAGGTTTAGGGTCTAGGGTTTAGGGTTTAGGGTTTAGTGTTCGGTCTTAGGTTTTATGGTTTAAGGTTTAGGGTTTAGAGTCTAGGGTTTGGGGTTTAGGATTTAAGATTTATGGTTTATGTTTTTTTGGGCTTAGGTTTTATGGTTTAGGGTTTAGGTTTTAAGGTTTAAGGTTTAGGATTTACATTTTAGGGTTTAGGGTTTAGGGTTTTTTGGGTTTAGAGTTTAGGGTTAAGGTTTAGGGTTTAGGGTTTAGTTTTTAGGGTTTAGGGTTTAGGTTTTAGGGTTTAGGGTTTTGGATTTAGGGTTTTGGGTTTAGAGGGTAGGTTTTAGGGTTTAGGGTTTAAGGTTTCGGGTTTAGAATTTAGGGTTTAGGGTTAAGGGCATAGGTTTTGGGGATTAGGGTTTAGGTTTAAGGGTTTAGGGGTTTGGGGTTTAGTGTTTAGGATTTAGTGGTTATGGTTTAGGGTTTGGGGTTTAAGGTTTAGGATTTTCTAGGTTTAGGGTTTAGGGTCTAGGATTTAGGGTTTAGGGTTTTTTGGGCTTTGTGTTTAAGGTTTAGGCTTTAGGGTTTAGGCTTTAGGGTTTTTTTGGTTTAGGGCTTCAGGTTTAGTGTTTAGGGTTTACAATTTAGGGTTAGGGTTTAGGGTCTGGGGTTTGGGATTTAGTTTTTGGGATTTGGGGATTAATGTTTAGGGTTTAAAATTTAGGGGTTAGGGTTTAGGGTTTAGGGTTTTAGGATATAGGGTTTCAGATTTAGGGTTTAGTGTTTAGTGTTTAAAGTTCAAGGTTTAGCATTTGGGGTTTACAATTTAGGATTTAGGTGGGGTTTCGGGATTAGTGTTTGGGTTTAGGGTTTAGGGTTTAGTGTTTAGGGTTTAGAGTTTAGGTTTTAGGGTTTACGTTTTAGGGTTTAGAGTTTAGGGTTTTTTGGGTTTAGGGTTTAGGGTTTAGGATTTATGGTTCAGGGTTTAGGTTTTAAGGTTTAGGGTTTAGGATTTAGGTTTTAGGGTTTAGGGTTTAGGGTTTTTTGTGTTTAGAGTTTAGGGTTAAGGTTGAGGATTTAGGGTTTAGTTTTTTGGGTTTAAGGTTTAGGTTTTAGGGTTTAGGGTTTAGGGTTTTGGCCTTAGAGGGTAGGTTTTAGGGTTTAGAGTTTAGGGTTTAGGGTTTAGGGTTTAGAATTTAGGGTTTAGGGTTAGAAGCCTAGGTTTTCGGGATTAGGCTTTAGGGTTTAGGGGTTTAGGGTTTAGTGTTTAGGATTTAGGGTTTAGTTTCTAGTTTTTACGGTTTAGGGTTTAGAGTTTCAGGTATAGGGTTTAGGGTTTGGGGTTAGAGTTTTGGGCTTAGGATTTTGTTTTTAGGGTTAAGGGTTTAGGGCTTAGATTTTCGGGATTAGGGTTTAGGGTTTAGAATTTAGGGTTTAGGGTTTCTTGGGTTTAGGGTTTAGGGTTTAGGGTTTAGGGTTTAGGGTTTAGGTTTTAAGGTTTAGGGCTTAGGGTTTAGGTTTATGGTTTAGGGTTTAGGGTTTATGTTTTAGGGTTTACGGTTTAGGGGTTAGGATTTGGGTTTTTTGGTATAGGGTTTAGGGTTTAGGGCTTTGTATTTTTTGGGTTTAGTGTTTAGGGTTTAGGGTTCAGGGTTTAGGGTTAGGGTGGTTTAGGGTTTAAGGTTTTTTTTTTAGGGTTTAGGGTTTAGTGTTTAGGGTTTAGGATTTTGGATTTATGGTTTAGGGTTTAGGGTATAGGTTTTAGGGTTTAAGGTTTGGGGTTTAGGGTTGAGGGGTTTAGGTTTAGGGTCTAGGGTTTCGGGTTTAGGGTTTAGTGTTCGGTCTTAGGTTTTATGGTTTAAGGTTTAGGGTTTAGAGTCTAGGATTTTTTGGGTTTGGGGTTCAGGATTTAAGATTTATGGTTTATGTTTTTTTGGGCTTAGGTTTTTTGGTTTAGGGTTTAGGTTTTAAGGTTTAAGGTTTAGGATTTACATTTTAGGGTTTGGGGTTTAGGGTTTTTTGTGTTTAGAGTTTAGGGTTAAGGTTTAGGGTTTAGGGTTTAGTTTTTAGGGTTTAGGGTTTAGGTTTTTGGGTTTTGGGTTTTAGATTTAGGGTTTTGGGTTTAGAGGGTAGGTTTTAGGGTTTAGGGTTTAAGGTTTAGGGTTTAGAATTTAGGGTTTAGGGTTAAGGGCATAGGTTTTGGGGATTAGGGTTTAGGGTTTAGGGTTTAGGGGTTTGGGGTTTAGTGTTTAGGATTTAGTGGTTATGGTTTAGGGTTTAGGGTTTAAGGTTTACGATTTTCTGGGTTTAGGGTTTAGGGCCTAGGATTTAGGGTTTAGGGTTTTTTGGGCTTTGTGTTTAAGGTTTAGGCTTTAGTGTTTAGGCTTTAGGGTTTAGGGTTTAGGGTTTTTTTGGTTTAGGGTTTCAGGTTTAGTGTTTAGGGTTTACAATTTAGGGTTAGGGTTTAGGGTCTAGGGTTTGGGATTTAGTTTTTGGGATTTGGGGATTAATGTTTAGGGTTTAAAATTTAGGGGTTAGGGTTTAGGGTTTAGGGTTTTAGGATATAGGGTTTCAGATTTAGGGTTTAGTGTTTAGTGTTTAGAGTTTAAGGTTTAGCATTTGGGGTTTACAATTTAAGATTTAGGTGGGGTTTAGGGATTAGTGTTTGGGTTTAGGGTTTAGGGTTTAGTGTTTAGGGTTTAGGGTTTAGGTTTTAGGGTTTACGTTTTAGGGTTTAGAGTTTTGGGTTTTTTGGGTTTAGGGTTTAGGGTTTAGGTTTTATGGTTTAGGGTTTAGGTTTTAAGGTTTAGGGTTTAGGATTTAGGTTTTACGGTTTAGGGTTTAGGGTTTTTTGTGTTTAGAGTTTAGGGTTAAGGTTGAGGGTTTAGGGTTTAGTTTTTTAGGTTTAAGGTTTAGGTTTTAGGGTTTAGGGTTTTGGATTTAGGGTTTTGGGTTTTGGACTTAGAGGGTAGGTTTTAGGGTTTAGGGTTTAGGGTTTAGGGTTTAGGGTTTAGGGTTTAGGGTTTAGGGTTTAGAATTTAGGGTTTAGGGTTAGAGGCCTAGGTTTTCGGGATTAGGCTTTAGGGTTTAGGGGTTTAGGGTTTAGTGTTTAGGATTTAGGGGTTTTGGTTTAGGGTTTGGGGTTTAAGGTTTAGGGTTTTCTGTGTTTAGGTTTTAGGGTCTTGGATTTAGGGTTTAGGGTTTTTTGGGCTTACGGTTTAATGTTTAGGCTTTAGTGTTTAGGCTTTAGGGTTTAGGGTTTTAGGATAAAGGGTTTCGGATTTAGGGGTTAGTGTTTAGTGTTTAGGGTTTAAGGTTTAGTGTTTGGGGTTTACGATTTAGGGTTTAGGTTTTTAGGGTTTAGGGTTAACAGTTTTGGGTTTAGGGTTTAGGGTTCCGGGTTTAGTGTTTAGGGTTCAGGGTTTTGGGTTAGGGGTTAGGGATTTGGGTTTAGGGTTCATGTTTTACGGTTTAGGGTTTAGGGTTTAGGGTTTAGGGTTTAGGGTTTAGGGTCTAGGGGTTAGGATTTAGGGTTTTTAGGGTTTAGGATTAAATGTTTAGAGTTTTTTGGGTTTAGCGTTTGGGGTTTAGGGTTTAGTTTTTATGGTTTAGGGTTTTGGGTTTAAGGTTTGGGGTTTAGGTTTTAGGATTTAGGGTTTAGGGTTTAGGGTTTAGGGCATAGGTTTTATGGTTTAGGGTTTACAGTTTAGGGTTTAGGGTTGAGGGGTTTAGGCTTTAGTGTTTAGGGTTTAGGGTTTAGGGTTTAGGGTTTAGGGTTTACAGTTTAGTGTTAAGGTTTTAGGGTTTTGGGTTTTTGGTTTAGGGTTTCGGATTTAGATTTTTGTGTTTAGTGTTTAGGGTTTTTGGGTTTAGTGTTTACAGTTGAGGCTTTAGGTTTTAAGGTTTAGGGTTTAGGGTTTTGGGTTTAGGGTTTAGGCTTTTGTGTTTAGGCTTTGGGGTTTAGGGTTTAGGGTTTTTTGGGTTTTGGGTTTTAGGTTTAGTGTTTAGGGTTTAGGATTTAGGGTTAGGGTTTGGGGTTTAGAGTTTGGGGTTTAATTTTTTGGATTTAGGGATTATTATTTAGGGTTTAAAATTTAGGGGTTAGGGTTTGGGGATTAGGATTTTAGGATATAGGGTTTCGGATTTAGGGTTTAGTGTTTAGTGTTTAGAGTTTAAGGTTTAGTGTTTAAGGTTTAAGGTTTTGGTTTTAAGGTTTAGGGTTTATGGTTTAGTGATTAGGGTTTAGGGTTTTCTGGGTTTAGGGTTTTGGGTTTAGTGTTTAGGGTTTAGGGTTTTGGGTTAGGGTTCAGGGATTAGGGTTTAGGGTTCAGTTTTTACGGTTTAGTGTTTAGGGTTTTGGGTATAGGGTTTAGGATTTAGGGTTTTTAGGGTTTTGGATTAAGTGTTTAGAGTTTTTTGGGTTTAGAGTTATGGTTTAGGGTTTAGGGTTTAGGGTTTAGTTTTTATGGTTTAGGGTAACGAGTTTAAGGTTTAGGGTTTATGTTTTTGGATTTAAGGTCAAGGGTTTAGGGTTTTGGGCATAGGTTTTGTGGTTTAGGGTTTAGGGTTGATGGGTTTAGGCTTTAGTATTTAGGGTTTAGGGTTTGGCATTTAGGGTTTGGGGTTTATAGTTTAGTGTTGAGGTTTTAGGGTATAGGGTTTCAGATTTAGGGTATAGGGTTTAGGAATTAAGGATTTTAGGGTTTAGGGTTTAGGATTAAGTGTTTAGGGTTTTTTGGGTTTTGAGTTTAGGGTCTAGGCTTTAGGCTTTAGGGTTTAGTTTTTGGGGTTCAGGGTTTAGGGTTTAGCGTTTAGAGAACAGGTTTTAGGGTTTAGGGTTTACGATTTAGGGGTTAAGGTTTAAGGTTGAGGGGTTTACACTTTAATGTTTAAGGTTTAGGGTTTAGGGTTTGGGGTTTAGGGTTTTGTATTTAGGTTTTAGGGTTTAGGGTTTAAGGCTTAGGGTTTAGGGTTTAGTGTTTAGGGTTTTTTGGGTTTAGGGTTTAGGGTTTAGGGTTTAGGGTTTAGGGTTTAGGGTTTTGGGCATAGGTTTTCGGGTTTAGGGTTTAGGGTTTTGGCGTTAGGGTTTAGGGTTTAGGGTTTAGGGTTTAGGGTTTAGGATTTAGGGTTTTTTTGGGCTTAGGGTTTAAGGTTTAGGGTTTAGGTTTTAAGGTTTAGAGTTTAGGCTTTAGGCTTTAGAGTTTAGGGTATAGTGCTTTTTTGGTTTAGGGTTTCGGGTTTAGTGTTTAGGGTTTGGGGTTGAGGGTCAGGGTTTGGGGTTTAGGGTTTAGGGTTTACGTTTTATGATTTAGGGATTAGTGTTTAGGGTTTGAGTTTAGGATTTAGGGTGTAGGTTTTATTGTTTAGGGCATAAGTTTTATGGTTTAGGGTTTAGGGTTTAGGGGTTTTGGGGTTAGGGTTTAGGGTTTAGGGCTTTTTGGGTTTAGGTTTTAGGATTAAGGGTTAGGGTTTAGTTTTTACATATTTTGGTTTGGGGTTTACGGTTTAGGGCCTAGGTTTTAGGGTTTAGGGTATAGGGCCTAGGTTTTAGGGTTTAGGGTGTAGGGTTTAGGGTTTGGGGTTTAGGGGTTTAGGGTTTAGGGTTGAGGATTTAGGGGTTAGGGTTTAAGGGTTTAAGGTTTTTGGGTTTAGGGTTTAGGGTTTAGTGTTTAGTGTTTAGGGTTTAGGGTTTAGGGTTTGCGGTTGAGAGTTTAGGTTTGAAGGTTTAGGGTTTAGGGTTTTTTGGGTTTACGATTTCATGTTTAGTGTTTAGGGTTTAGGGTTTACAGTTCGTGTTTGGGGATTAAGGTTCGGGGTTTAGTTTTTAGGGTTTAAGGTTTAGTGTTTAGGGTCCAGGGTGTAGGATTTAGGGTTTAGGGTTTAGGGTTTAGGTTACAAGTTTTAGAGTTTAGGATTTGGGGTTTTGGGCTTTTGGTTTAGGGTTTCAGATTTTGGGTGTAGGATTTAGGAATTAAGGATTTTAGGGTTGAGGGTTTAGGATTATGTGTTTAGGGTTTTTTGGGTTTAGTGTTTAGGGTTTAGGCTTTAGGCTTTAGGGTTTAGTTTTTAGGGTTAAGGGTTTAGGGTTTTGCATTTAGAGCATAGGTTTTAGGGTTTAGGGTTTACAATTTATGGGTTAGGGTTTAGGGTTGAGGGGTTTACGCTTTAATATTTAAGGTTTAGGGTTTAGGGTTTAGGGTTTGGGTTTAGGGTTTAGTATTTAGGTTTTAGGGTTTAAGGCTTAGGGTTTAGGGTTTAGTGTTTAGGGTTTTTTGGGTTTAGTGTTTAGGGTTAGGGTTTAGGGTTTAGGGTTTAGGGTTTAGTTTTTAGGGTTTAGGTTTTAGGATTTACGATTTAGGTTTTAAAATTTAGGTTATTGGGTTTAGGGTTTAGAATTTAGGGTTAAGGGTTTGGGTTTAGGGGTTAGGGTTTGGGGTTTTTTGTTTTGGGTTTAAAGTTTAGGATTTAGTGTGTTTTGGGTTTAGGGTTTTGGGTTTAGGGTGTTGAATTCAGGGTTTAGGGTTTACGACATAGGTTTCCAGGTTTAGGGTTTAGTGTTTAAGGCTTAGGGTTTAGGGTTTAGGGTTTAGGGGTTTAAGGTTTAGTGTTTAGGATTTAAGGGTTATGGTTTAGGGTTTAGGGTTGAAGGTTTAGGGTTTTTTTGTTTTAGGGTTTAGCGTTTAGGATTTAGGGTTTTGGGTTTTTTCGGCTTGGGGTTTAAGGTTTAGGCTTTTGGCTTTAGGGTTTGGGGTTTTTTTGGTTAAGGGTTTTGGGTTTAGTGTTTAGGGTTTAGGATTTAGGGTTAGGGTTTGGAGTTTTGGGTTTTGTTTTTGGGATTTAGGGATTAATGTTTGGGGTTTAAGATTTAGGGGTTAGGGTTTACAGTTTAGGGCTTTAGGATTTAGGGTTTAGTGTTTAGTGTTTAGAGTTTAGGGTTTTCCGTTTTGGGTTTACGATTTTCAATTTAGGTTTTAAGGTTTAGGGTTTAGGGTTTAGTGTTTGTGGTTTAGGGTTTAGGGTTAAGGTTTGGGGATTAAGGTTTAGGGTTTAGTTTTTAGGGTTTAAGGTTTAGGGTTTAGGGTCTAGGGTTTAGGATTTAGGGTTTTTAGGGTTTAGGATTAAGTGTTTAGGGTTTTTTGGGTTTAGAGTTTAGGGTTTTTGGTTTTGGGTTTAGGGTTTAGTTTTTATGGTTTAGGGTTTAGGGGTTACGATTCACGGTTTTGCGTTGAGGGGTTTAGGCTTTAGTGTTTAGGGGTTAGGGTGTATCGTTTAGGGTTTAGTTTTTCGGTTTAGGGTTGACGGTTTAGTGTTGAGGGGTTTAGGCTTTAGTGTTTAGGGGTTAGGGTTTATCATTTGGGGTTTAGTTTTTCGGTTTAGGGTTTAGGTTTTAGGGTGTAAGGTATAGAATTTAGGGTTTAGGGTTTTGGTGTTAGGGTTTAGAGGTTAGGTTTTGCGGTTTTTCTTTTAGGGTTTAGGGTTTAAGGTGTTTTTGGTTTAGGGTTTAGGGTTTTGGATTTTAGGGTTTAGGGTTTGGGTTTAGGTTTTAGGGTTTAGGGTATAGGGTTTAGTGTTTGGGTTTAGGGTTTAGGCTTTAGAGTTTAGGGTTTAGAATTTAGGGGTTAGGGTTTTGGGTTTAGGGCTTTTTGGGTTTAGGTTTTAGGATTGAGGGTTTACGATTTTTCGGGTTTTATAGTTTAGGGTTTAGGGTTTGGTTTTTAGACTTTAGGATTTAGGTTTTAGGGTTTAGGGTTTAGGGTTTAGGGCCTAGGTTTTAGGGTTTAGGGTAGGGTTTAGTGTTGAGGGGTTTAGGCTTTAGTGTTTAGGGGTTAGGGTTTATCATTTGGGGTTTAGTTTTTCGGTTTAGGGTTTAGGGTTTAGGGTGTAGGGTATAGAATTTAGGGTTTAGGGTTTAAGGTATTTTGGGTTTAGGGTTTAGGGTTTTGGATTTAGGGTTTAGGGTTAGGGTTTAGGGTTTCGGGTTTAGGGTTTACAGTTTAGTGTTGAGGTTTTAGGGTTTTGGGTTTTGCGTTTGGGGTTTTGGATTTAGGGTTTAGTGTCTAGTGTTTAGGGTTTTGGGTTTAGGGTTTACGGTTGAGGCTTTTGGTTTTAAGGTTTAGGGTTTAGGGTTTGGTGTTTAGGCTTTAGGCTTTTGTGTTTAGGCTTTAGGCTTTAGGCTTTAGGGTTTAGGGTTTTTTTGGTTTGGGGTTTCAGGTTTAGTGTTTAGGGTTTAGGATGTAGGGTTAGGGTTTGGGGTTTAATTTTTGGGATTTGGGGATTAATATTAAGGGTTTAAATTTTAGGGGTTGGGGTTTAGGGTTTAGGATTTTAGGATATAGGGTTTCGGATTTAGGGTTTAGTGTTTAGTGTTTAGAGTTTAAGGTTTAGCGTTTAGGGTTTGAGGTTTAGGTTTTAAGGTTTAGGGTTTATGGTTTAGGGTTTAGGGTTTTTTGGGTTTAGGGTTTTGGGTTTAGTTTTTATGGTTTAAGGTATCGAGTTTAGGTTTAGGGTTTATGTTTTTGGATTTAAGGTCAAGGGTTTAGGGTAGGCATAGGTGTGGGTGGAGCGTGTCGAGGGAAAATCAGGTGTTGTGGCTGTGTGGGTTCTAAGCGGTTAGGGGGGGAGGTTTAGGGTTGATAGGTTTAGGCTTTAGTGTTTAGGGTTTAGGGTTTAGCGTTTAGGGTTTGGGGTTTATAGTTTAGTGTTGAGGTTTTAGGGTTTAGGGTTTATGGTTTTGTGTTTTTGGTTTTTTGGGTTTAGGGTTTAGGGTTAGGGTTTAAGTTTTAGGGTTTAGGATATACGGTTTAGTTTTTGGGTTTAGCGTTTAGGGTTTAGAGTTTAGGGTTTAGAATTTAGGGGTTAGGGTTTAGGGTTTAGGGCTTTTCGGGTTTAGGTTTTAGGATTAAGGGTTATGACTTTTTTGGGTTTAGAGTTAGAGTTTTAGGGTTTAGGGTTTTGATTTATAGAGTTTAGGGTTTAGGTTTAGGGTTGTATGGTTTAGGGTTTTTAGGGTTTAGGGCCTATGGTTTTAGGGTTTTAGGGTGTAGGGTTTAGGGTTTAGGGTTTAGGGGTATAGTGTTTAGGGTTTTGGATTTAGGGGTTAGGGTTGAAGGGTTTAGGGTTTCGAATTTAGGGTTTAGGGTTTAGTGTTTAGTGTTTAGTGTTTAGGGTTTTGGGTTTAGGGTTTACGGTTTAGGGTTTAGGGTTTTGGATTTAGGGTTTAGGGTTTGAGGTTTTTTGGGTTTAAGGTTTCAGGTTTAGTGTTTAGCGTTTAGGGTTTAGGGTGCGGGTTTGGGGAATAAGGTTCAGGGTTTAGTTTTTAGGGTTTAGGGTTTAATGTTTAGTGTCTAGGGTGTAAGATTTAGGGTTTTGAGTTTTGGATTTAGGTTACAAGTTTTAGGGTTTAGGGTTTTTCGTTTAGGGTTTCGGATTTAGGGTATAGGGTTTAGGAATTAAGGATTTTGGGGTTTAGCATTTAGGATTAAGTGTTTAGGGTTTTTTGGGTTTAGAGTTTTTGGTTTAGGGTTTAGGCTTTAGGGTTTAGTTTTTGGGGTTTAGGGTTTAGGGTTTAGCGTTGAGAGCATAGGTTTTGGTGTTTAGGGTTTACGATTTTGGGGTCAGGGTTTAGGGTTGAGGGGTTTACGCTTTAATATTTAAGGTTTAGGGTTTGGGGTTTAGGGTTTAGTATTTTGGTTTTAGGGTTTAGTGTTTAAGGCTTAAGGGTGAGGGGTGGGTTAGGGGTAGTGTTTAGGGTTTTTGTGGGGCTAGGCGTAATGGTTTAGGGGTTTGGGTGTAGGGAGGGTGTAGGATTTGGGGGTGAGGGTCTTTAGGGCATAGGTTTCGGTGGGATAGGGTTTTTGTTATAGTGGGTTAGGTTGTGGGGTTTATGGGTTGGTAGGATTAGGGTTGGGGTTTGGTTTTTTG
>NW_026652150.1:0-7500 GCF_029873635.1 Malania oleifera
GTTTTAGGTTTAGGTTTCGGGTTTAGGGTTTATGTTTATGGGTTGTGGATTTCTTTTTTAGGTCATGGTCTAAGGTTTTAGTGTTTGTATTTAAGGTTTTTTGTGTTTGGGCTTAGGGTTTAGGGTAGTGTTTACGAGTTTGGGTTTAGGATTTAGGTTAAGGGGCTAAGGTTTGGGGTGTTAGGGTTTTAAGGGTTTTCGGTTTTTAATATTAGGGTTTTTTTGTGTTTAGGGTTTAGGTTTAATTAAGGTTTTCGAGTTTAGGGTTTTAATACAGGGTTTCGAGTTGAGGGGTTAGTATGGTGTTAGTGCTTTGGGGATTTAGTTCAAAGAATTAGGGTTTTAGGGTTCAGGGTTTAGGATTTTTAAGGACTTAGTTTTTTTAGGGTTTTAAGGGTTTAGGGAATTATTGTTTAGTTTTTAGGGTTAGGGTTTAGGGTATGGTTTTTAGGTAATAAGATTTTTAGGTTTCACACATCAGGGTTTATCGTAGTTTTTAAAAAGGTTTAGGGTTTACGTTTTAGGTTTAGGGTATTTTGGGATTTAGGGTTGGTTTAGGATTTGGAGCATAGGTCTCTTAGGGTTTAGGGGTTTAGGGTTCAGGGTTCAGGTATAGGATTGAGTGGTTAGGAGTTCTAGGTTTAGGGTTTTAGGGTTTAGGTGTTTCGGATTAAGGTTTACGTTTATAGTGTTTAGGGTTTGGGTCTAGGGTTTTTGATTTAGGTTTTTAAGGTTTTAGATTTGGTGTTTAGGTTTAGGTTTACGATTTTTGTTTTAGGTTTTTTTGGGTTTTAGGGTTAATGGTTTTGTGGGGTGTAGGGTTTCTGGTTTAGTTTTTTAAGTTTTTATACGGTTTTTTCGTTTAAAACAGTTTCTCGGGTTTTACAATTTAGTTTTAGTGTATAAGCGTTTAGGGCATGAGTTTTTGGTGTTTATGGTTTTGGGGGTTAGGGTTTAGGGTTTAGGGTTTAGGTTTTTAGGTTTTAGTTAAACCGCGTTTGTATTAAAGGGTTTTAACTAAGGTTAGGCTTTGGTTTAAGGTTTATTTTTTTAGGTTTAGGGTTTAAGGGTTTATACGATTATGGTTTAGGGTTTTAGATTTTTAGGGTTTCGGGTTTGGGGGCAACTATTTTTTAAGTGCTTTAGGGTTTAGGGTTAGGGTTGTGGTGTTTTGGGTTTGGGGGTTTTAGGGGTTTAGGGTTTAGGTTTTTTAAGGGCTTGTGGTACGGCTGAGGGTCCAGGGATTTTGTTTTGAGATTTATGGGGTTATGTTTTAAGGTTTTGGGCTATAAGTTTAGGGTTAGGGTTTAGGTTTTGTTTGGGGTTTAGGGTTTTAGGGTTTAGGGTTTTAGGGGTTTAGGAGTAGGGTTTAGTGGTTTAAAGAGGTTTAGGGTTTTGGGTTATGGGTTTTGGGTTTCCCCTGTTTACTGTTTTCGGTTTTCCGGTTTTCGCGTTTCTGTTTTGCGTTTCCGGTTTCGGGTTACGGCTTGGTTTGGTTCTTTGGGTTTAGGTATAACGTTGGATTTTTGGGTTTGCGGGTTTCGGGTTTAGGCATATTGCTTTAGGGTGTGGGGTTTCGGTCATGCTTTTCGGGTTTTTAAGGGTTTTGGGGTTTGGGGTTCTGTTTAGGGAGATTTAGAGGGGTTGAGGGTTTTAGGGTTTATGTTTGGGTTTGGGTGTTTTTTGTTTTCTTTTTTTTTTTCTTCGGTTTTAGGATTTCGGGTTTATAATGGGTTTTTTTAGGTTTAAGTTTTTAGGGTTAAAGGGTTAAGGATTTAGGGTTTAGGATTTTTTGGGTTTTAGTTTGGGTTAAGGGCTTTGGGTTTTGGGTTTGTTTTTGGGTTTAGGGTTTCGGTTTAGCGTTTTGGGTTTTAGGGTTTCAAGTTTAGGGCTTAGGGTTTAGTGTTTTGTCCTTTAGGGTTTATGGGTTTTAGGCCATAGGTTTTTAGGTTTATAAGGTTTAAGTGTTTAGGGTTTAAACAGGTTTTATATGGTTAGGTTTTTAGGATGAAGCGTTTAAAAGTGTAGGGTTTTGGGATTGTAGGGTTTAGGTTTTGGATTAGGGTTTATGGTTTTTTTTTGGGGGTTTCGGGTGTAGGGTTTAGGGTTTGGGTTCGGTTTCTGGTTCAGTTTTTAAAAAAGTTTTATGTTTAGGGTTTAGGATTTCGGATTTAAGGGTTTACGTTGGGGTTTAGGGCAATAGGTTTTATTGGTTAGGTTTGGGTGTTGAAGGTTTATATGGTTCTCTGATTTATGGTTTGGGGTTTTACGGGTTTTATAGTGTTTATGGTTTTAGGGTTGTGTTGTTAGGGTGTAGGGTTTTGTGGTTATGTGGTTTCGGTTTGGTACTTTAGGTTTTTTGGGTGTTTAGGGTTTAACATTTTGGTTTTATGGTGCCTTTTTGAAGTTTGTTTTTTTAGGTTTAGGGTTTTGGTTTTTGTGTTTCGGGATTCGGGTTTAGTAGTTTTCGTTTTTGGGGTTTACAGAGTTTCGGTTTTAGGGTTTTTGTTTTTACGGGTTTATAGATTTAGGGCTTCGGTTTTTGGGGTTTCGGGTTACGGGTTTTTTGGGTTTTGGGTTTTAGGGTCTCGTTTCTAGGTTTCCATTTAAGGTTTACCGGTTTTCGTTGTTTAGGGTTTTGGGTTTTTGTTTAGGTTTTTAGGATTTTTTTGGGTTTGGGGTTTAAGGTTTCGGTTTTTGTGTTTAGGGTTTCGTTTTTAGGGTTTATGGTTTAGGTCTATAGTTTTTTCCGGTCTTGGTATTCTGTGTTTCCGTGTTTCCGCGTTCTCGTGTTTTTGGGTGTAGGGTTTTTGGGTTTTGGTTTTCGGGTGTTCGGCTTTTGGGTTTCGGGTTTCGGTTTTCGGGTTTGGGGTTTTCGGGTTTCGGGTTTCGGTTTCGGGTTTCGTTTTCGGGTTTCCGGTGTCGGGTTTTCGGCTTTCCGGGTTTTTTGCTTTCGTGTTTTGGTTGCGCTTCGGGTTTCGCGCCCGTTTTTTTCGGGTTTAGGGTTTAGGGTTTAGGGGTTGGGGGTTAATGTTTAGGATTTAGGGTTTCGAGTTTAAGGTTTAGGTTTTTACGATTTACGATTTGGAATTTAGGGTTTATGGGTTTAGTGTTTCGGTTTAGGTTTTAGGGTTTAAGGTTTAGTGTTTAGGATTTAGGGTTTAAGCTATTAGGCTTAGGGCATAGGTTTTAGGGTTTAGGTTTAGGGTTTAGGGTTTAGTGTTTAGGTTTTAGGGGAGAGTTTTTATGGTTTAAGGTTTAGAGATTATGGTTTATGATTTAGGGTTTAGGGTTTAAGGTTTAGGGTTTAAGGCTTAGGGATTTGGATTTAGAGTTTAGGGTTTAATGTTTAGGGTTTAGGGTGTAGGGTTTAGGTTTTAGGGTTTAGGGTTTAGTGTTTACGATTTAGGGCTTAAGATTTAGGGTTTTGGGCATAAGTTTTAAGGTTTTGGGTTTAGGGTTTTGGGTTTTGGGTTTTGGGGATTAGGCTTTAGGCTTTAGGGTTTAGGGGTTAGGGTTTAGGGTTTGGGAATTAGGGTTTATGGTTTGGGTTTAGGGTTAGGTTGTAGAGTTTACGGATTTTTGGGTTTAGTGTTTGGGGTTTAGGGTTTAGCGTTTAGGGTTTAGGGTTTATGGTTTAGTGTTTAGGAGTTAGGGTTTAGTGTTTAGGGTTTTTTAGGTTTAGGGTCTCTGGTTTAGTGTTTAGGGTTTAGGGTTTAGGATTAGGGTTTTGGGTTTATGGTTTAGGGTTCTGTTTTTAGGGTTTTGGGTTTTGGGTTTAGCTTTTGTGGTTTAGGGTTTAGGGCATGGTTTAGGGTTTAGGGTTAATGGTTTAGGATTTAGAGGATAAGGGTTTAGGGTTTAGGGTTTAGGGTTTAGGGTTTAGGATTTCGGGTTTAGGAATTAGGTTTTAGGGCGTAGTTTTTAGAGCTTAGGGTTTAGGTTTTGGAGTTAAAGGTTTAGGGTTTAGGGTTTAGGGTTTAGGGTTTAGGGTTTAGGGTTTTATAGTTTAAGGTTTAGGGTTTAGTGTTTAGCGTTTAGGGTTTAGGTTTTAGGGTTTAGGTTTTAAGGTTTAGGGTGTAGGGTTTAGGATTTAGGTTTTTGGGTTTTTGGGGTTTCAGGTTTCGGGTTTAGTGTTTAAGGTTTAGGGTTTAGGGTTTTGCATTTAGGGTTTAGGGTTTTGGATTTAGGGTTTAGGGTTTCGGATTTAGGGTTTAAAGTTTAGTGTTTTGGGTTTAGGGTTTAGGTTTTAACATTTAGGGTTTAGGTTTTACGATTTTGAATTTTGAGTTTTTTGGGTTTAGGTTTTAGGGTTCAGGGTTTAGGGTTTATGATTTAGGGCTTAGGGTTTAGGGTTTAAGGTTTCAGATTTAGGGTTTAAAGTTTAGTGTTTAGGGTTTAGGGTCTAGGGTTTAGGGTTTAGGGTTTATGGTTTTAGGGTTTAGGGTATAGGAGTTGGGGTTTAAGGCATGGGTTTTAAGGTTTAGCATTTAGCGTTTAGGGTTTAGGGTTTAGGGTTTATTGTTTAGGATTTAGGGTTTAGGGTTTAGGGTTTTTTGGGTTTAGGATTTCCGGTTTAGTGTTTAGGGTTTAGGCTTTAGGATTTGGGTATTGGGTTTATGGTTTAGGGTTTTGTTTTTAGGGTTTTGGGTTTTGGGTTTTGGATTTTGGGTTTAGGTTTTGTGGTTTAGGGTTTAGGGCATTGGTTTTAGGGTTTAGGGTTTAGGGTTAATGGTTTAGGGTTTAGAGGATTAGGGTTTGGGGTTTAGGATTTAGGGTTTAGGGTTTAGGGTTTAGGGTTTCGAATTTAGGGTTTTGGGTTTAGGGTTTATAGTTTTGGTTTAGGGTTTGGGGTTTAGGGTTTAGTGTTTAGGTCTTAGGGTTTAGGGTTTAGTGTTTTAGGGTTTAGGTTTTTGGATTTTGGGTTTTTGGGTTTTGGGTTTAGGGTTTAGGGGTTAGGGTTTGGGGTTTTTGGTTTAGGGTTTAGCGTTTGGGGTTTAGGGTTTTTTTGGTTTAAGGTTTAGGTTTTAGGGTTTAAGGTTTAGGGTTCGGGTTAGGGTTTAGTGTTTAGGGTTTAAGGTTTGGGAGTTAGGTTTTAGGGTTTAGGGCATAGGTTTTAGGGTTTAGGGTTTAGGGTTTGGACTTTTGGATTTAGGGTTTAGGATTTCGGTTTAAGGTTGAGGGATTTTTGGGTTTAGGGTTTATGGTTTACGGTTTTAGGCTTTAGTGTTTTGGGTTTAGGGTTTAGGGTTTAGGTTTTGAGGTTTTGGTTTTAAGGTTTAAGGTTTAGGGTTAGGGTTTAGGGTTTAGGGTTTAGTTTTTAGGGGTTAGGGTTTATGGCTTAGTGTTTAGGATTTAGGGTTTAGGGGTTAAGGTTTTGTGTTTAGTGCATAGGTTTCAAGTTTTATAGTTTAGGGTTTAGGGTTTTTTTGGTTTAGGGTTTCGGGTTTGGGTTTTAGGGTTTTTGGCGTTTAGGGTTTGGGTTTAGGGTTAGGGTTTAGGATTTAGGGTTTAGGGTTTAGGGTTTTAGGGTTTAGGGTTTAAGGTTTAGTGTTTAGTATTTTGGGTTTATGGTTTAAGGCTTTGGATTTAGTGTTTAGTGTTTAGGATTTTGTGTTTAGTGTTTTTAGGGTTTAGGATTTAGGGTTTAAAATTATCGATTTTATTGTTTAGGGTTTCGGGTTTTGGGTTTTGTGTTTAGGGTTTTAGGGTTGAGGGTCTAGTTTTTAGGGTTTAGAGTTTAGGGTTTAGGGTTTAGGGTTTTTGATTTAGGGTTTAGGGTTTTCGGGTTTTGGGTTTACGGTTTAGGGTTTAGGGTTTAGGGTTTTGCATTTACGATTTAGGGTTTTGCATTTAGCGTTTAGGGTCTTGGATTTAGGGTTTAGGGTTTGAGATTTAGGTTTTAAAGTTTAGTGTTTAGGGTTTGAGTTTAGGTTTGAAGGTTTTTTACGATTTTGAATTTAGGAGTTTTTGGGTTTAGGTTTTAGGGTTTAGGGTTTATTATTTAGAGGTTAAGGTTTAGGGTTTAGGGTTTAGGTTTTAAGGTTTGGGTTTTGTATTTAGGGTTTAGGATTGACGATTTTGAATTTAGGATTTTTTGGGTTTAGGGATTAGTGCTTATGTTTTAGGGTTTAATTTTTAGGGTTTAGTGTTTAGGGTTTAGGGTTTAGGGTTTTTGTTTTTGGGTTTAGGGTTTAGGGCATAGGTTTTAGGGTTTAAGGTTTCGGCTGTAGGGTTTAGGGTTTAGGGGTTTATAGTTTAGGGTTTAGGATTTAGGGTTTAAGGTTTTGGGTTTTGGGTTTTTAGGGTTTAGGGTTTTTTTGGTTTAAGGTTTAGGGTTTAGGGTTTAGGGTTTTGTTTTTAGGGTTTAGGGTATCAGGTTTAGGGTTTAGGGGATAGGTTTTAAAGTTTAGGGTTTACGCATTTAAGGTTTATGGTTTAGGATTTAAAGTTTAGGGTTTAGGGTTTAGGGTTTTGGGGTTTAGGGATTTGGATTTACTGTTTAGGGTTTAGTGTTTAGGGTTTTGGGTTTAGGGTTTGTGGTTTAGGGTTTAGGGTTTAGGATTTAGGGGTTAAGGTTTAGGGTTTTGGGTTTTTAGGGTTTAGGGTTTTTTGGTTTTAGCTTTTAGGGTTTAAGGTTTTGGGTTTCAGGTTTTGTTTTTAGGGTTTAGGGTTTCAGATTTAGGGTTTAGGGCATAGGGTTTAGGGTTTAGGGTTTACGCATTTAAGGTTTATGGTTTAGGATTTAAAGTTTAGGGTTTAGGGTTTAGGGTTTTGGGGTTTAGGGATTCGGATTTACTGTTTAGGGTTTAGTGTTTAGGGTTTTGGGTTAAGGGTTTGGGTTTTAGGGTCTAGGGTTTAGGGTTTTAGGGTTTAGGGTTTCGAATTAAGGGTTTACGGTTTAGTGTTTAGGGTTTAGGGTCTAGGGTTTGGGATTTAGGTTTTAAGGTTTAAGATTTTGTGTTTAGGGTTTAGGATTTACGATTTTTGTTTTAGGGTTTTTTGGGTTTTAGGGTTAGGGTTTGAGGTGTAGGGTTTCTGGTTTAGTTTTTAGGGTTTACGGTTTTGTGTTTAAAGTTTCGGGTTTACAATTTAGTGTTTAGTGTATAGCGTTTAGGGCATGAGTTTTTGGGTTTATGGTTTGGGGTTTAGGGTTTAGGGTTTAGGGTTTAGGGTTTTTAGGTTTTAGCGTTTTGAATTAAGGGTTTAGGGTTTAGGGTTTAAGGTTTAGGCTTTTGGGGTTAAGGTTTAGTTTTTAGGGTTTAGGGTTTAGGGTTTACGATCTATGGTTTAGGATTTAGATTTTAGGGTTTAGGGTTTGGGGCATAGTTTTTAGTGCTTAGGGTTTAGGGTTTAGGGTTTTGTGTTTTGGGTTTGGGGTTTAGGGGTTAGGGTTTAGTTTTTAGGGCTTAGGGTTTACGGTTTAGGGTCAAAGATTGAGGATTTAGGGGTTAGGGTTTAAGGTTTTGGGCATAAGTTTTAGGGTTAGGGTTTAGGTTT
>NW_026652150.1:12500-41254 GCF_029873635.1 Malania oleifera
TAGGGTTTTGGGTTTTTAGGGTTTAGGGTTTTTTGGTTTTAGCTTTTAGGGTTTAGGGTTTAGGGTTTCAGGTTTTGTTTTTAGGGTTTAGGGTTTCAGATTTAGGGTTTAGGGCATAGGTTTTAGGATTTAGGGTTTACGCATTTAAGGTTTATGGTTTAGGATTTAAAGTTTAGGGTTTAGGGTTTAGGGTTTTGGGGTTTAGGGATTCGGATTTACTGTTTAGGGTTTAGTGTTTAGGGTTTTGGGTTTAGGGTTTGGGGTTTAGGGTTTAGGGTTTAGTATTTAGGTTTTTGGGTTTAGGGTTTATGGTCATTTGGGTTTAGTGTTTAGGGTTTAGTTTTTATGGTTTAGGGTTTTGGGATTAGTGTTTACGTTTTAGGGTTTAATTTTTAGGGTTTAGGGTTTAGGGTTTTGGTTTTAGGGCTTAGGGTTTAGGGCATAATTTTAGGTTTTAGGGTTTAGGGTTTAGGGTTTAGGGTTTGTTATTTAGGGTTTAGGGTTAAGGGTTTCGGGCGTAGGTTTTAGGGTATAGGGTTTAGGGTTTAGGGTTTCGGGGCTTAGGGGTTTAGCGCGTAGGGTTTTGGATTTAGTGTTTAGGGTTTCGTATTTAGGGTTTAGGGTTTCAGGTTTAGCGTTTAGTTTTTATTGTTTAGTGTTTAGGGTTTTAGGGTTTGGGGTTTAGGATTTACGATTTAGTTTTTAGGGTTTAGGGTCTAGGGTTTGGGGTTTTCGGTTTATGATTTAGGGTTTAGGGTTTACGGTATATGGCATAGGGTTTAGGGTTTAGGGTCTAGGGTTTAGGGTTTAGAGTTTAGGTTTTAGGGTTTGGGATTTAGGGTTTAGGGTTTGTCGTTTTGGGTTTAGGGTTTAAAGTCTAGTGTATAGGGTTTAGGGGATTTTGGGTTTAGGGTTTTGGATTTTAGGGTTTGGGGATTCAAGTTTAGGATTTAGGGTGTAAGGTTTGGGGTTTTCGATTTTTAGGGTTTACGGTTTAGGTTTTCGGGTTTTGGGTTTTTTGGGTTTTGGGTTTCGGGTTTAGTGTTTAGGGTTTTAGGTTTAGGGTTAGGGTTTGGGGTGTAGGTTTAGTGTTTACGGTTTACTGTTTACGGTTTAGGGATTAGTGTTTGGGTTTTGTGGTTTAGTTTTTAGGGTTTAGGGTTTGGGGTTTAGGGTATTTGTTTTAGGATTTAGGGTTTAGGGCATAGGTTTTAGGGTTTAAGGTTTAGGGTGTAGGGTTTAGGGTTTAGGGGTTTATGGTTTTGGGTTTAGCATTTTGGTTTTAAGGTTTTGGGTTTTGGGTTTTTATGGTTTAGGGTTTTGGATTTATGGTTTGGGGTTTTTTGGGTTTAGCGTTTAGGGTTCAGGGTTTTGCGGTTTAGGGTTTAGGGATTTGGGTTTTTGTTTTTAGGGTTTAGGGTTTCAAATTTAGGGTTTAGGACATAGGTTTTAGGGTTTAGGGTTTACGCATTTAAGGTTTATGATTTAGGATTTAAAGTTTTGGGTTTAGGATTTTGGGTTTAAGGGTTTAGGGTTTCGGATTTAGTGTTTAGGGTTTAGGGTTTGGGGTTTAGGGTTTAGGGTTTAGTATTTAGCTTTTAGGCTTTAGGGTTTAGCGTTTAGGGTTTATGGTTTATGATTTAGCGTTTACGGTTTAGGGTTTGGGGCATAGGTTTTAGGGTGTAGGGTTTTGGATTTAGAGTTTAGGGTTTAGGGGTTAGGGGTTTAGGTTTTAGGGTTTAGGGTTTAGGGTTTAGGATTTGGGGTTTAGCGTTTAGGGTTTAGGGTCTTAGCGTTTAGGGTTTTGTATTCAGGGTTTAATGTTTAGGGTTTATGGTTTAGGGTCTAGGGTTTTAGGGTTTTTTGTTTACGGTTTAATGTTTAGCATTCTAGGGTTTAGGGTTTAACGTTTTGAGTTTAAGGTTTTAGCGTTTAGGGTTTAGCGTTTAGTTTTTAGGGTTTTGGGTTAAGGGTTTTAGGGTTTAGGGTTTTGGATTTAGGGTTTAGTTTTTAGGGTTTAGGGTTTATGATTTAGTATTTAGTGTGTTTAGGGCATAGGTTTTAGGGTTTTAGGTTTTGGATTTTGAGTTTAGGGTTTAGGGGTTAGGGGTTTAGGGTTTAGGGTTTGGGGTTTAGGATTTGGGGTTCAGCGTTTACGGTTTAGGGTTTCGTATTTAGTGTTTAGGGTTTGGGGTCTAGGGTTTTAGGGTTTTTTGTTTACGGTTTAATGTTTAGCGTTCCAGGGTTTAGGGTTTAACGTTTTGAGTTTAGGGTTTAGGGTTTAGGGTTTAACGTTTTGAGTTTAGGGTTTAGGGTTTAGGGTTTAGTTTTTAGGGTTTTGGGTTAAGGGTTTTAGGGTTTAGGGTTTTGGATTTAGGGCTTAGTTTTTAGGGTTTAGGGTTTATGATTTAGCGTTTAGGGTTTAGGGTTTAGGGCATAGGTTTTAGGGTATAGGGTTTGGGATTTAGAGTTTAGGGTTTAGGGGTTAGGGGTCTAGGGTTTAGGGTTTAGGGTTTAGGATTTGGGGTTTAACGTTTAGGGTTTAGGGTCTTAGTGTTTAGGGTTTCGTATTTAGGGTTTAGGGTTTAGGGTTTGTGGTTTAGGGTTTATGGGTTTAGGGTTTAGGTTTTAGGATTTAGGGTTTAGGGTTTGGGGTATAGGGTTTTTGTGGTTTAGGGTTTAGGATTTACGGTGTAGGGTTTTTAGGGTTTAGGTTTAGGGTTTGGGGTTTTAGGGTTTAGGGTTTAGCGTTTAGTTTTGGGGGTTTAGGGTTTCGGGTTTTAGGTTTAGGGTTTCGAATTTAGGGTTTAGGGTTTAGGGTTTAGGGCGTAGGTTTTAGGATTTAGGGTTTAGGGCTTAGGTTTTAGGGTTTAGGATTTAGGTTATTTGGGTTTAGGTTTTAAGATTTGGTGTTTAGGATTTACGGTTTAGTGTTTTGGATTTCGGGTTTAGGGTTTAGGGCATAGGTTTTAGTGTTGAGGGTTTACGATTTAGGGGTTTAATGTTTAGAGTTTAGGATTTAGGGTCAAGGGTTTACGGTTTTAGAGTTTGGCGTTCCAGATTTAGGGTTTTGGGTTTAGTGTTTAGAGTTTGGGGTTTAGGGTTCTGGGTCTTAGATTTTGGGTTTAGGGTTTAGGGTCTTTATGTTTTTGGGTTTAAGGTTTTTGGGTTTTGGGTTTAGGGTTTAGGGTTTAAGGTTTAGGATTTAGGGTTGTGGGTTTTTTGGGTTTAGGGTTTAGGGTTTTGTGTTTAGGGTTTAATGTTTAGCATTATTGGTTTTAGTGTTTAGGGTTTCAGGTTTTGGGTTTTAGGTCTAGGATTTTAGGATTTTGGATTTAGGGTTTAGGGTTTAGTTTTTTGGGTTTAGGGTTTTGGGTTTGGTGTTAGGGTTTAGGGTTTAGTTTTTAGGGTTTTGGGTTTAGGGTTTAGGGTGTAGGGTTTAGGATTTAGGGTTTAGGGTTTAGGGTTTGGGGCATAGGGTTTTGGGTATAGGGTTTAGGGGTTTAGGGTTCTGGGTTTAGGATTTAGTGTTTTGGGTTTAGGGTTTAGTGGTTTAGGGTTCGGGGTCTAGGATTTAGAATTTAGGGTTTTGAGTTTTTTTGGGTTTAGGGTTTAGCGATTAGGGTTTTTGGGTTTTTGGTTTGGCGTTTTGGGTTTTCAATTTAGGGTTTTAAGGTTTTGGGTTTAGGGTGGGTTTAGTCTTTAGGGTTTCGGGTTTAGAGTTTAGGGTTTAGGGTTAGGGTTTAGTGTTTAGGGTTTAGGGTTTAGTGTTTAGGGTTTGGGGTTTAGGGTTTTGAATTTGGGGTTTAGGGTTTATGGATTAGGGCCTAGGTTTTAGGGTTTAGGGTTTAGGGTTTTGGTTTTGGGGTTTAGGATTTACTTTTTTGGGGTTTAGGGTTTAGGATTTAGGGTTTAGGGTTTAGGGTTTCGAATTTTGTGTTTTGGTTTTAGAGTTTAGGGCGTCGATTTTAGGGTTTAGGGTTTTGGATTTAAGGCTTTAGTGTTTAGGGTTTGTGGTTTAGGGGTCAAGGTTTAGGGTTAAGGGTTTTAGCGTTTAGGGTTCCAGATTTAGGGTTTTGGGTTTAGTGTTTAGGGTTTCGGGTTTAGGGTTATGGCTTTAATATTTAGGGTTTTGGGTTTAGAGTTTAATGTTTAGCAATATAGTTTTTAGGGGTTAGGGTTTCGGGTTTAGGGTTTAGGGTTTTGGGTTTAGGGTTTACGATTTTGAATTTAGGCCTTTTTGGGTTTTCTGTTTAGGGTTTTGGGTTTAGGGTTAAGGTTTGGGGTGTAGGTTTAGTGTTTAGGGTTTATGGTTTACGGTTTAGGGATTAGTGTTTAGGTTTTAGGGTTCATTTTTTAGGGTTTAGGGTTTCGTGTTTAGTGTTTTTTTTTTTAGGGTTTAGGGTTTAGGGCACAGGTTTTAGGGTTTAAGGTTTAGGGTGTAAGGTTTAGGGTTTTGGGGTTATTGGTTTAAGGTTTAGGATTTAGGGTTTAAGGTTTAGCATTTTGGGTTTTTAGCGTTTAGGGTTTAGGATTTAGCGTTTAGGGTTTTTTGGGTTTAGCGTTTAGGGTTTAGGGTTTTAGGGTTTAGGGTTTAGGGTTTCGGGTTTTGTTTTTAGGGGTTTAGGGTTTAGGGTTTCAAATTTAGGGTTTATGGTTTAGGGTTTAGGGCATAGGTTTTACAGTTTAGGGTTTACGCATTTAAGGTTTTTGGTTTAGGATTTAAGGTTTAGGGTTTTAGGGTTTAGGGTTTCGGATTTAGTGTTTAGGGTTTAGGGTTTGGGGTTTTGTATTTAGGTTTTAGGGTTTATAGTTTAGCGTTTAGGGTTTATGGTCATTTAGGTTTAGTGTTTAGGGTTTAGGGTTTAGGGATTAGTGTTTAGGTTTTACGGTTTAGTTTTTAGGGTTTAGGATTTAGGGTTTAGGGTTTAGGGTTTAGGGCATTAGTTTTAGGTTTTAGGGTTTAGGGTTTGTGATTTAGGGTTTAGGGTTTAGGGTTTAGAGGCTTAGGGGTTCAGCGCTTAGGGTTTAGGATTTAGGGTTTGGGGTTTAGGGTTAAGGGTTTAGGGTTTCGTGTTTAGGGTTTAGGGTTTCGGGTTTAGCGTTAGTTTTTATGGTTTAGGGTTTAGGGTTTTAGGGTTTGGGGTTTAGGATTTTTGGTTTAGTTTTTAGGGTTTAGGGACTAGGTTTGGGGTTTAGGGTTTATGATTTAACGTTTAGGGTTTACGGTGTATGGCATAGGGTTTAGGGTTTAGGATCTAGGGATTAGGGTTTAGGGTTTAGGGTTTAGGGTTTAGGGTTTAGGGTTTAGGGTTTATGCTTTTAGGGTTTACGATTTAGGAGTTAGGGCTTAAGGCATTGGTTTTAGGGTTTAGCGTTTAGCGTTTAGGGTTTAGGGTTTAGTGTTTAGGATTTAGGGTTTAGGGTTTAGGGTTTAGGGTTTTTTGGGTTTAGGATTTCCGGTTTAGTGTTTAGGGTTTAGGGTTTAGGATTAGGGTTTTGGGTTTATGGTTTAGGGTTTTGTTTTTAGGGTTTAGGGTTTTGGGTTTCAGATTTTGGGTTTAGCTTTTGTGGTTTAGGGTTTAGGGCATTGGTTTTAGGGTTTAGGGTTTAGAGTTAATGGTTTAGGATTTAGAGGATCAGGGTTTAGGGGTTAGGATTTAGGGTTTAGGGTTTAGGGTTTAGGGTTTTGAAATTAGGGTTTTGGGTTTAGGGTTTATAGTTTTGGGTCTAGGGTTTACGATTTTTTTGGTTTAGGGTTTTGGGTTTAGGGTTTAGTGTTTAGGTCTTAGGGTTTAAGGTTTAGTGTTTTAGGATTTAGGTTTTCGGATTTTGGGTTTTTGGGTTTTGGGTTTTGGGTTTAGGGGTTAGGGTTTGGGGTTTTTGGTTTAGGGTTTAGGGTTTAGGGATTAGGGTTTTTGTTGGTTTAAGGTTTAGGTTTTTGGAGTTTAAGGTTTAGGGTTAGGGTTTAGGGTTTAGGGTTTAGGGTTTAAGGTTTGGGATTTAGGTTTTAGGGTTTAGGGCATAGGTTTTAGGGTTTAGGGTTTAGCGTTTAGGGGTTTAGGGTTTGGACTTTTGGGTTTAGGGTTTAGGATTTCGGTTTAGCGTTGAGGGATTTTTGGGTTTAGGGTTTATGGTTTACTGTTTTAGGCTTTAGGGTTTTGGATTTAGGGTTTAGGGTTTAGGTTTTGAGGTTAAGGTTTTTAGGTTTAAGGTTTAGGTTTAGGGTTTAGGGTTTAGGGTTATGTTTTTAGGGGTTAAGGTTTATGGCTTAGTGTTTAGGATTTAGGGTTTAAGGGTTAAGGTTTTGTGTTTAGTGCATAGGTTTCAAGGTTTAGAGTTTAGGGTTTAGGGTTTTTTGAGATTAGGGTTTCGGGTTTAGGGTTTAGGGATTTGAGTTTAGGGTTAGGGTTTAGGGTTTAGGGTTTAGGTTTAGTTTTTTGGGTTTAGGGTTTAAGTTTAGTTTTTAGGGTTTAGGGCTTAGGGCTTAGGGTTTAGTGTTTAGTATTTTTGGTTTATGGTTTAGGGCTTTGGATTTAGTGTTTAGTGTTTACGGGTTTTGGGTTTAAGGTTTATGATTAAGGGTTTCGAGTTTTTTGGGTTTAGAGTTCAGGATTTTGTGTTAAGTGTTTTTAGGTTTAGGGTTTAGGGTTTAGAATTATCGATATTATTGTTTTGGGTTTCGGGTTTTGGGTTTTGTGTTTAGGGTTTTAGGTTTTATGGTCTAGTTTTTAGGGTTTATAGTTTAGGGTTTAGGGTTTTGGATTTAGGGTTTAGGGTTTTCGGGTTTTGGGTTTAGGGTTTAGGGTTTTGCATTTACGGTTTAGGGTTTTGGATTTAGGGTTTAGGGTTTCGGATTTAGGGTTTAAAGTTTACTGTTTAGGGTTTAGGGTTTAGTGTTTAGCGTTTAGGTTTTACGATTTTGAATTTTGGGTATTTTGGGTTTAGGTTTTAGGGTTCAGGGTATAGGGTTTATGATTTAGGGGTTAGGGTTTAGGATTTAGGGTTTTAGATTTAGGGTTTAAAGTTTAGTATTTAGGAGTTAGGGTTTAGGGTTTAGGGTTTAGGGTTTACGGTTTTAGGGTTTAGGGTTTAGGAGTTGGGGTTTAGGGCATGGGTTTTAGGGTTTAGCATTTAGCGTTTAGGGTTTAGGGTTTAGGGTTTATTGTTTAGGATTTAGGGTTTAGGGTTTAGGGTTTTTTGGGTTTAGGATTTCCGGTTTAGTGTTTAGGGTTTAGGCTTTAGGATTTGGGTTTTGGGTTTATGGTTTAGGGTTTTGTTTTTAGGCATTAGGGTTTTGGGTTTCGGATTTTGGGTTTAGGTTTTGTGGTTTAGGGTTTAGGGCATTGGTTTTAGGGTTTTGGGTTTAGGGTTTAGGGTTAATGGTTTAAGATTTAGAGGATTAAGGTTTAGGGTTTAGGGTTTAGGGTTTAGGGTTTCGAGTTTAGGGTTTTGGGTTCAGGGTTTATAGTTTTGGGTCTAGGATTTACAATTTTTTTGGTTTAGGGTTTGGGGTTTAGGTTTAGTGTTTAGGTCTTAGGGTGTAGGGTTTAGTGTTTTAGGGTTTAGGTTTTCAGATTTTGGGTTTTTGGGTTTTGGGTTTAGGGTTTAGGGTTAGGGTTTGGGGTTTTTGGTTTAGGGTTTAGGGTTTAGGGTTTTTTTCGTTTAAGGTTTAGGTTTTAGGGTTTAAGGTTTAGGGTTAGGGTTTAGTGTTTAGGGTTTAAGGTTTGGGAGTTAGATTTTAGGGTTTAGGGCATAGGTTTTAGGGTTTAGGGTTTAGGGTTTAGGGGTTTAGGGTTTGGACTTTTGGATTTAGGGTTTAGGATTTCGGTTTAGGGTTGAGGGATTTTTGGGTTTAGGGTTTATGGTTTACGGTTTTAGGCTTTAGGGTTTTGGATTTAGGGTTTAGGGTTTAGGTTTTGAGGTTTAGGTTTTAAGGTTTAAGGTTTAGGGTTTAGGGTTTAGGGTTTAGTTTTTACAGGTTAGGGTTTATGGCTTAGTATTTAGGATTTAGGGTTTAGGGGTTAAGGTTTTGTGTTTAGTGCATAGGTTTCAAGGTTTAGAGTTTAGGGTTTAGGGTTTTTTGGGTTTAGGGTTTCGGGTTTAGGGTTTAGGGTTTTGAGTTTAGGGTTAGGGTTTAGGGTTTAGGTTTAGTTTTTAAGGTTTAGGGTTTAGGTTTAGTTTTTAGGGTTTAGTGTTTAGTATTTTGGGTTTATGGTTTAAGGCTTTGGATTTAGTGTTTAGTGTTTACGGGTTTTGGGTTTAAAGTTTAGGATTAAGGATTTCGGGTTTTTATGGTTTAGGGTTTAGGATTTTGTGTTTCATGTTTTTAGGGTTTAGGGTTTAGGGTTTAGAATTATCGATTTTATTGTTTAGGGTTTCGGGTTTTGGCTTTTGTGTTTAGGGTTTTAGGGTTTAGGGTCTAGTTTTTAGGGTTTAGAGTTTAGGGTTTAGGGTTTTGGATTTAGGGTTTAGGGTTTTCGGGTTTTGGGTTTAGGGTTTAGGGTTTAGGGTTTTGCATTTAGGTTTTAGGGTTTCAGGTTTTGCATTTAGGGTTTAGGGTTTTGGATTTAGGGTTTAGGGTTTCGGATTTAGGGTTTAAAGTTTAGTGTTTAGGGTTTTGAGTTTAGGTTTGAAGGTTTAGGGTTTAAGATTTAGGGTTTAGGGTTTACGGTATATGCGGTAAGGTTTAGGGTTTAGGGTCTAGGGTTTAGGGTTTAGAGTGTAGGGTTTAGGGTTTGGGATTTAGGGTTTGGGGTTTGTCGTTTTGGGTTTAGGGTTTAAAGTCTAGTGTCTAGGGTTTAGGGGATTTTGGGTTTAGGGTTTAGGGTTTTAGGGTTTGGGGATTCAAGTTTAGGATTTAGGGTGTAAGGTTTGGGGTTCTCGATCTTTAGGGTTTACTGTTTAGGATTTTGGGTTTTGGGTTTTTTAGGTTTTGGGTTTCGGGTTTAGTGTTTAGGGTTTTAGGTTTAGGGTTAGGGTTTGGGGTGTAGGTTTAGTGTTTAGGGTTTACGGTTTACGATTTAAGGATTAGTGTTTGGGTTTTGTGGTTTAGTTTTTAGGGTTTAGGGTTTGGGGTTTAGGGTATTTGTTTTAGGATTTAGGGTTTAGGGCATAGGTTTTAGGGTTTAAGGTTTAGGGTGTAGGGTTTAGTGTTTAGGGGTTTATGGTTTTGGGTTTAGTATTTTTGTTATAAGGTTTTGGGTTTTGGGTTTTTATGGTTTAGGGTTTAGGATTTATGGTTTAGGGTTTTTTGGGTTTAGCGTTTAGGGTTCAGGGTTTTGCGGTTTAGGGTTTAGGGTTTTGGGTTTTGTTTTTAGGGTTTAGGGTTTCAAATTTAGGGTTTAGGACATAGGTTTTAGGGTTTAGGGTTTACGCATTTAAGGTTTATGGTTTAGGATTTAAAGTTTAGGGTTTTGGGTTTTGGTGGGTTTAGGGTTTCGGATTTAGTGTTTAGGGTATAGTGTTTAGGGTTTAGGGTTTGGGGTTTAGGGTTTAGGGTTTAGTATTTAGCTTTTAGGGTTTAGGGTTCAGCTTTTAGGGTTTATGGTTTATGATTTAGCGTTTACGGTTTAGGGTTTGGGGCATAGGTTTTAGGGTGTAGAGTTTTGGATTTAGAGTTTAGGGTTTAGGGGTTAGGGGTTTAGGGTTTAGGGTTTAGGATTTGGGGTTTAGCGTTTAGGGTTTAGGGTCTTAGTGTTTAGGGTTTTGTATTCAGGGTTTAGTGTTTAGGGTTTATGGTTTAGGGTCTAGGGTTTTTTATTTACGCTTTAATGTTTAGCGTTCTAGGGTTTAGGGTTTAACGTTTTGAGTTTATGGTTTTAGGGTTTAGGGTTTAGGGTTTAGTTTTTAGGGTTTTGGGTTAAGGGTTTTAGGGTTTAGGGTTTAGGGCATAGGGTTTAGGGTATAGGGTTTTGGATTTAGAGTTTAGGGTTTAGGGGCTAGGGGTTTAGGGTTTAGGGTTTAGGGTTTAGGATTTGGGGTTTAGCGTTTAGGGTTTAGGGTCTTAGTGTTTAGGGTTTCGTATTTAGTGTTTAGGGTTTGGGGTCTAGGGTTTTAGGGGTTTTTGTTTACTGTTTAATGTTTAGCATTCTAGGGTTTAGGGTTTAACGTTTTGAGTTTAGGGTTTAGTTTTTAGGGTTTTGGGTTAAGGGTTTTAGGGTTTAGGGTTTTGGATTTAGGGCTTAGTTTTTAGGGTTTAGGTTTTATGATTTAGCGTTTAGGGTTTAGGGTTTAGGGCATAGGTTTTAGGGTATAGGGTTTGGGATTTAGAGTTTAGGGTTTAGGGGTTAGGGGTTTAGGGTTTAGGGTTTAGGGTTTAGGATTTGGGGTTTAACGTTTAGGGTTTAGGGTCTCAGTGTTTAGGGTTTCGTATTTAGGGTTTAGGGTTTAGGGTTTGTGGTTTAGGGTTTATGGGTTTAGGGTTTAGGTTTTGGGATTTAGGGTTTAGGGTTTAGGGTATAGGGTTTTTGTGGTTTAGGGTTTAGGATTTAGGGTGTAGGGTTTTTAGGGTTTAGGTCTAGGGTTTGGGGTTTTAGGGTTTAGGGTTTAGCATTTTGTTTTTAGGGTTTAGGGTTTGGGGTTTTAGGTTTAGGGTTTCGAATTTAGGGTTTAGGGTTTAGGGTTTAGGGCATAGGTTTTAGGATTTAGGGTTTAGGGCTTAGGTTTTAGGGTTTAAGATTTAGGTGATTTGGGTTTAGGTTTTAAGATTTGGTGTTTAGGATTTATGGTTTAGGGTTTCGGATTTCGGGTTTAGGGTTTAGGGCGTAGGTTTTAGTGTTGAGGGTTGACGATTTAGGGGTTTAATGTTTAGAATTTAGGATTTAGGGTCTAGGGTTTACGGTTTTAGAGTTTAGCGTTCCAGATTTAGGGTTTTGGGTTTAGTGTTTAGAGTTTGGGGTTGAGGGTTCTGGGTTTAAGATTTTGGGTTTAGGGTTTAGGGTCTTTATGTTTTTGGGGTTTAAGGTTTTTGGGTTTTGGGTTTAGGGTTTACGGTTTAAGGTTTAGGATTTAGGGTTGTGGGTTTTTTGGGTTTAGGGTTTTGGGTTTTGGGTTTAGGGTTTAATGTTTAGCATTATTGGTTTTAGTGTTTAGGGTTTCAGGTTTTGGGTTTTAGGTCTAGGGTTTTAGGATTTTGGATTTAGGGTTTAGCGTTTAGTTTTTTGGGTTTAGGGTTTTGGGTTTGGTGTTAGGGTTTAGGGTTTAGTTTTTAGGGTTTTGGGTTTAGGGTTTGGGGTGTAGGGTTTAGGATTTAGGGTTTAGGGTTTAGGGTTTGGGGCATAGGGTTTTGGGTATAGAGTTTAGGGGTTTAGGGTTCTGGGTTTAGGATTTAGGGTTTTGGGTTTAGGGTTTAGTGGTTTAGGGTTTGGGGTCTAGGATTTAGAATTTAGGGTTTTGAGTTTTTTGGGTTTAGGGTTTAGCGTTTAGGGTTTTTGGGATTTTGGTTTAGGGTTTTGGGTTTTCGATTTAGGGTTTTAAGGTTTTGGGTTTAGGGTTTAGTCTTTCGAGTTTTGGGTTTAGGGTTTAGGGTTTAGGGTTAGGGTTTAGTGTTTAGGGTTTAGGGTTTAGTTTTTAGGGTTTAGGGTTTGGGGTTTGGGGTTTAGGGTTTTGGATTTGGGGTTTAGGGTTTATGGATTAGGGCCTAGGTTTTAGGGTTTAGGGTTTAGGTTTTGGGGTTTAGGATTTACTTTTTTAGGGTTTAGGGTTTAGGATTTAGGGTTTAGGGTTTAGGGTTTAGGGTTTAGGGTTTCGAATTTCGGGTTTTGGTTTTAGTGTTTAGGGCGTCGTTTTTAGGGTTTAGGGTTTTGGATTTAAGGGTTTAGTGTTTAGGGTTTGTGGTTTAGGGTTCAAGGTTTAGGGTTAAGGGTTTTAGCGTTTAGGGTTCCAGATTTAGGGTTTTGGGTTTAGTGTTTAGGGTTTCGGGTTTAGGGTTTTGGCTTTAATATTTAGGGTTTTGGGTTTAGGGTTTAATGTTTAGCAATATAGTTTTTAGGGGTTAGGGTTTCGGGTTTAGGGCTTTGGGTTTAGGGTTTTGTGGTTTAAGGTTTTGGGTTTAGGGTTTACGATTTTGAATTTAGGCCTTTTTGGGTTTTGTGTTTTGGGTTTTCTGTTTAGGGTTTTGGGTTTAGGGTTAGGGTTTGAGGTGTAGGTTTAGTGTTTAGGGTTTACGGTTTACGGTTTCGGGATTGGTGTTTAGGTTTTAGTGTTCACTTTTTAGGGTTTAGGGTTTGGTGTTTAGTGTTTTTGTTTTAGGGTTTAGGGTTTAGGGCACAGGTTTTAGGGTTTAAGGTTTAGGGTGTAAGGTTTAGGGTTTTGGGGTTATTGGTTTAAGGTTTAGGATTTATGGTTTAGGGTTTAGGGTTTAGGGTTAGTGTTGTGGGTTAAGGGTTTAGGGATTAGGGTTTAGTGTTTTGGGTTTAGTTTTTAGGGTTTAGGGTTTAGTTTTTTGGGTTTAGGGTTTATGATTTATGGTTTAGGGTTTGGGGTTTAGGGTTTAGGGTTCAAGATTTAGGGTTTAGGGTCTTTTGAGTTTAGGGTTTAGGGTTTAGGGTTTTAGGGTTTAGGGTTTATGGTTTAGGGTTTGAGCTTATAGGGTTTCAGGTTTAGCGTTTTGTGTTTAGAGTTTTAGGGTACCGGGATTTTTGTTTCGGGTTTAGTTTTTAGGGTTTAGAGTTTATGGTTTAGGGTTAGGGTTTAGGATTTTGGGTCTAGGGTTTTTGGTTTTTGTGTTTTTGGTTTTAGGGTTTTGTACTTAGAATTTAGGGTTTAGGGTTTAGGATTTAGGGTTTAGAAATTAAAATTTAGGGTTTAGGTGTGAACGTTTATGGTTTAGGGTTTAAGGGTTTCTGGTTTAGGGTTTAGCATTTAGTGTTTAGTGTTTAGGGTTTAGGGTTTTGGGGGTGTATGGTTTAGGAATTCAGGTTTTGGATTTTTTTGGTTTAGGTTTAGTGTTTAGGGGTTTACGATTTACGGTTTAGTGTTTAGGGTTTAGTTTTTGGGATTTAGTGATTATGGTTTGGGGTTTAGGGTTTCAGATTTAGGGTTTAGGGTTTAGGGCTTAGGCCATAGGTTTTAGGGTTTTGGGTTTAGGGTTTAGGGTGTAGGGTTTAGGATTTAGGTGTTTTGGGTTTAGGATTTAGGATTTAGGGTTTAGGGTTTGCGATTTAGGGTTTAGGGTTTCGGATTTCTGGCTCAGGGTTTAGTATTTAGCGGTTTAGTGTTTGGGGTTTTGGATTTAGGGTTTATGGTTTAGGGCATAGGTATTAGGGTTTAGGATTTAGGTGTTTACGATTCAGGGTTTAGGATTTAGGGTTTAGGATTTAGGATTTAGGGTTTACGTTCTAGGGTTTAGGGTTTCAGTTTTAGGGTTTAGGGTTTAGGGTTTGGGGCATAGGTTTTAGGGTTTAGGGTTTTGGATTTAGGGGTTTAGTGTTTAGGGTTTAGGGTTTACGGTTTAGGGTTTGTGATTTAGTGGTTAGGTTTATGGGTTTAGGGCGTAGGTTTTAGGGTCTAGGGTTTAGGGTTTTGGGGTTTAGGGTTCTGGGTTTAGGATTTTGGGTTTAGGTCTTAGGGCTTAGGGTTTTGGATTTAGGGTTTAGTGTTTAGGGATTATGGTTTAGGGTTTCTTATTTAGGGTTTTGGTTTTTAGGTTTAGCATTTAGTTTTTATGGTTTAGGGTTTAGGATTTTAGGGTTTGGGGTTTTGGATTTACGGTTTAGTTTTTATGGTTTAGTGTCTGGGGTTTGGGGTTTAGGGTTATGATTTTGGGTTTAGGGTTTACGGTATATGGCTTTAGGGTTTAGGGTCTAGGGTTTAGGGTTTAGGGTTTAGGGTTTATGTGTTTAGGGTTTAGGGTTTAAGATTTAGGGTTTGGAGTTTAGCATTTTGGGTTTAGGGTTTAGGGTCTAGTGTCTACGGTTTAGGGCTTTTTGGGTTTAGGGTTTAGTGTTTGTGTCTTACGGTTTAGGGTTTAGGGTTTTAGGGTTTTGGGATTCAGATTTAGGGTTTTGGGTTTAGGGTTTTGGGTTTTGAGTTTAGCGTTAGGACATAGGTTTTAGGCTTTTGGGTTTAGTGTTTAGGATTTAGGGTTTAGGGTTTTTGGTTTAGGGTTTAAAGTTTTTTGGGTTTAGGGTTTTTAGTTTTGGGTTTAGGATTTAGGGTCTAGGATTAGGGTTTTGCGTTTAGGGTTTCGGATTTAGGGCTTAGGGTTTTTGGTTTAGGGTTTAGGGCATTGGTTTTAGGGTTTAGAACTTATGGGTTTAGGGTTTACGATTTAGGATTTAGGGTTTAGGGTTTAGGGTTTAGGGTTTAGGGTTTCGGATTTAGGTTTTAGGGTTTAGGGTTTGGAGTTTAGGGCCTCGGGTTTAAGGTTTTTTGGGTTTAGTGTTTAGGGTTTAGGGTTTAGTGTTTAGGTCTTAAGGTTTAGGGTTTAGGTTTTTGGGTTTAAGGTTTTAGGGTTTAGGTTTTCGAATTTAGGGTTTAGGGTTTTGGGTTTAGGGTTTATGTTTTAGGGTTTTAATGTTTATGGGTTAGGGTTTGGGGTTTTTGGTTCAGGGTTCGTGGTTTAGAGTTTAGGGATTTTTGGGTTTAGGGTTTAGGTTTTAGGGTTTAATGTTTAGGGTTAGGGTTTACGGTTTACGGTTTAGTGTTTACGGTTTAGGGTTTAGGGCATTGGTTTTAGCGTTTAGGGCATAGGTTTTAGGGTTTAGGGTTTAGGGTTTAGGGGTTTAGAGTTTTTATGGTTTAGGGTTTAGGGTTTCAGATTTACAGTTTTAGGGTGTTGGGTTTCGGATTTAGGGTTTGGGGTTTAGGGTTTTGGTTTTAGGGGTTAGATTTTAAGGTTTAAGATTTAGGGTTAGGGTTTAGGGTTTAGGGTTTAGGGTTTAGTGTGTAGGATTTACGGTTTAAGGTTTAAAGTTTTAGGCATAGGTTTTAATGTTTAGGGTTTAGGGTTTAGGGTTCGGGTTTAGGGTTTAGGGTTTAGGGTTTTGGATTTACTTTTTAGGGTTCAGGGTGTAAGGTTTAGTGTTTAGTATTTAAGGTTTAGGGTTTAGGGCTTAGGGTTTAGGGTTTAGTGTTTACGAGTTTTGGGTTTAGGATTTAGGGTTAAGGGTCTAAGGTTTGGGGTTTAGGGTTTTTAGGGTTTAGGTTTTAATATTTAGTGTTTTTTGTGTTTAGGGTTTAGGGTTTAGCGTTTTCGAGTTTAGGGTTTAGGGTTTCGAGTTTAGGGTTTAGGGTTTAGTGCTTTTGGATTTAGGGTCAAAGAATTAGGGTTTTAGGGTTCAGGGTTTAGGATTTAGGACTTAGTTTTTAGGGTTTAGGGTTTAGGGATTATTGTTTAGTTTTTAGGGGTTAGGGTTTAGGGTTTAGGGTTTTAGGGAATAGATTTTAGGGTTCAGGGTTTATGGGTAGTTTTTAGGGTTTAGGGTTTACGTTTTAGGGTTTAGGGTTTTGGATTTAGGGTTTAGGGTTTAGGATTTGGAGCATAGGTTTTAGGGTTTAGGGTTTAGGGTTCAGGGTTTAAGGTATAGGATTGAGTGGTTAGGGTCTAGGGTTTAGGGTTTTAGGGTTTAGGGTTTCGGATTAAAGGTTTAGGGTTTAGGGTTTAGGGTTTAGGGTCTAGGGTTTGGGGTTTAGGTTTTAAGGTTTAAGGTTTAGTGTTTAGGGTTTAGGGTTTACGATTTTGGTTTTAAGTTTTTTTGGGTTTAGGGTTAGGGTTTGAGGTGTAGCGTTTCTGGTTTAGTTTTTTGGGTTTAGGGTTTAGTGTTTAAAGTTTAGGGTTTACAATTTAGGGTTTAGCGTATAGCGTTTAGGGCATAAGTTTTTGGGTTTAGTGTTTAGGGTTTAGGGTTTAGGGTTTAGGGTTTAGGATTTTTAGGGTTTAGGGTTTTGAATTAAGGGCTTATGGTTTAGGGTTTAAGGTTTAGGCTTTAGGAGTTAGGGTTTAGTTTTTAGGGTTTAGGATTTAGGTTTTACGTTCTAGGGTTTAGGATTTAGATTTTAGGGTTTAGGGTTTGGGGCATAGGTTTTAGGGCATAGTGTTTAGGGTTTAGGGTTTAGGATTTGGGGTTTAGGGGTTAGGGTTTAGTTTTTAGGGCTTAGGGTTTACGGTTTAGGGCCTAGGGTTTAGGATTTAGGGTTTAGGGTTTAAGGTTTTGGGCATAAGTTTTAGGGTTAGGGTTTAGGTTTTGGGGTTTAGGGTTTAGGGTTTAGGGTTTAGGGGTTTAGGGTTTAGTGTTTAAGGTTTAGGGTTTTGGGTTTTGGGTTTTGGGTTTAATGTTTATGTTTTAGGTTTTAGGGTTTAGGGTTTATGTTTTGAGTTTACGGTTTAGGGTTAAGGATTTTTTGGGTTTTGGGTTTAGGGTATAACGTTTGGATTTTTGGGTTTAGGGTTTAGGGTTTGGGATTTAGTGTTTACGATTCAGGGTTTAGGGTTTGGGGTTTAGGGCATTGCTTTTAGGGTTTGGGGTTTAGGGCATTGCTTTTAGGGTTTAGGGTTTAGGGTTTTGGGGTTTGGGGTTCTGGGTTTAGGATTTAGGGTTGAGGGTTTAGGGTTTATGGTTTAGGGTTTAGGGTTTTTTCGGTTTAGGATTTCGGGTTTATGGGTTTTTTAGGTTTAGGGTTTAGGGTTTAGGGTTTAGGATTTAGGGTTTAGGATTTTTTGGGTTTAGGGTTTAGGGTTAAAGGGCTTTGGGTTTTGGGTTTATGGTTTTGGGTTTAGGGTTTCGGTTTAGCGTTTTGGGTTTAGGGTTTCAAGGTTTAGGGCTTAGGGTTTAGTGTTTTGTCTTTAGGGTTTAGGGTTTAGGGCATAGGTTTTAGGTTTTAAGGTTTAGGGTTTAGGGTTTAGGGGTTTATGGTTTAGGGTTTAGGATTAAGCGTTTAAGGTTTAGGGTTTTGGGATTGTAGGGTTTAGGGTTTTGGATTTAGGGTTTATGGTTTTTTGGGTTTAGGGTTTAGGGTTTAGGGTTTCGGGTTCAGTTTTTAAGGTTTAGGGTTTAGGGTTTAGGATTTCGGATTTAGGGTTTACTGGTTGGGGTTTAGGGCATAGGTTTTAGGGTTTAGGGTTTTGGTGTTGAAGGTTTATGGTTTTATGATTTATGGTTTGGGGTTTAGGGTTTAGGGTTTAGGGTTTAGGGTTTTGTGTTTAGGGTGTAGGGTTTGGGGTTAAGTGTTTAGGGTTTGGTATTTAGGTTTTTGGGTTTAGGGTTTAACATTTTGGGTTTATGGTCATTTGAATTTTGTTTTTAGGCTTTAGGGTTTTGGGTTTTGTGTTTAGGGATTAGGGTTTAGGGTTTAGTTTTTGGGGTTTAGGGTTTAGGTTTTAGGGTTTTTGTTTTAGGGTTTAGAATTTAGGGCTTAGGCTTTGGGGTTTAGGGTTTAGGGTTTAGGGTTTTGGGTTTTGGGTTTTGGGTTTTGGGGTCTAGTGTTCTAGGTTTAGCATTTAAGGTTTAAGGTTTAGTGTTTAGGGTTTTGGGTTTTTGATTTAGGGTTTAGGATTTTTTGGGTTTGGGGTTTAAGGTTTAGGTTTTTTTGTTTAGGGTTTCTTGGGTTTATGGTTTAGGGTCTAGGTTTTTAAGGTATTGGGTTTAGGGTTTAATGTTTAGCGTTATAGGGTTTAGGGTGTAGGGTTTTGGGTTTTGGGTTTTAGGGTTTAGGATTTTGGGTTTAGGGTTTAGTTTTTAGGGTTTTGGGATTAGGGTTTTAGGGTTTAGGGTTTAGGGTTTAGGGTTTAGTTTTTAGGGTTTAAGGTGTAGGGTTTAGGATTTAGGGTTTTGGATTTAGTGTTTTGGGTTTGCGATTAGGGTTTAGGGCATAGATTTTAGGGTTTAGGGTTTAGGGTTTAGGGGTTGGGGTTAATGTTTAGGATTTAGGGTTTCGAGTTTAAGGTTTAGGTTTTTACGATTTACGATTTGGAATTTAGGGTTTATGGGTTTAGTGTTTCGGTTTAGGTTTTAGGGTTTAAGGTTTAGTGTTTAGGATTTAGGGTTTAAGCTATTAGGCTTAGGGCATAGGTTTTAGGGTTTAGGGTTTAGGGTTTAGGGTTTAGTGTTTAGGTTTTAGGGAAGAGTTTTTATGGTTTAAGGTTTAGAGATTATGGTTTATGATTTAGGGTTTAGGGTTTAAGGTTTAGGGATTTAAGGCTTAGGGATTCGGATTTAGAGTTTAGGGTTTAGTGTTTAGGGTTTAGTTTTTAGGGTTTAGGTTTTAGGGTTGAGGGTTTAGTGTTTACGATTTAGGGCTTAAGATTTAGGGTTTTGAGCATAGGTTTTAGGTTTTTGGGTTTAGGGTTTAGGGTTTTGGGGATTAGGCTTTAGGCTTTAGGGTTTAGGGGTTAGGGTTTAGGGTTTGGGAATTAGGGTTTATGGTTTTGGGTTTAGGGTTTAGGTTGTAGAGTTTACGGATTTTTGGGTTTAGTGTTTGGGGTTTAGGGTTTAGCGTTTAGGGTTTAGGGTTTATGGTTTAGTGTTTAGGAGTTAGGGTTTAGTGTTTAGGGTTTTTTAGGTTTAGGGTCTCTGGTTTAGTGTTAAGGGTTTAGGGTTTAGGATTAGGGTTTCGGGTTTATGGTTTAGGGTTTTGTTTTTGGGGTTTTGGGTTTTGTGTTTCTGATTTAGGGTTTAGGTTTTGTGATTTAGGGTTTAGGGCATTGGTTTTAGGGTTTAGGGTTAATGGTTTAGGATTTACAGGATTAGGGTTTAGGGTTTAGGATTTAGGGTTAAGGTTTAGGATTTCGGGTTTAGGAATTAGGTTTTAGGGCGTAGTTTTTAGACCTTAGGGTTTGGGGTTTTGGAGTTAAAGGTTTAGGGTTTAGGATTTAGGGATTAGGGTTTAGTGTTTAGGGTTTTATAGTTTAAGGTTTAGGGTTTAGTGTTTAGCGTTTAGGGTTTAGGTTTTAGGGTTTAGGTTTTAAGGTTTAGGGTGTAGGGTTTAGGATTTAGGTTTTTGGGTTTTTGGGGTTTCAGGTTTCGGGTTTAGTGTTTAAGGTTTAGGGTTTAGGGTTTTGCATTTAGGGTTTAGGGTTTTGGATTTAGGGTTTAGGGTTTCGGATTTAGGGTTTAAAGTTTAGTGTTTTGGGTTTAGGGTTTAGGTTTTAACATTTAGGGTTTAGGTTTTACGATTTTGAATTTTGAGTTTTTTGGGTTTAGGTTTTAGGGTTCAGGGTTTAGGGTTTATGATTTAGGGCTTAGGGTTTAGGGTTTAAGGTTTCAGATTTAGGGTTTAAAGTTTAAATTTTAGGGTTTAGGGTCTAGGGTTTAGGGTTTAGGGTTTATGGTTTTAGGGTTTAGGGTATAGGAGTTGGGGTTTAAGGCATGGGTTTTAAGGTTTAGCATTTAGCGTTTAGGGTTTAGGGTTTAGGGTTTATTGTTTAGGATTTAGGGTTTAGGGTTTAGGGTTTTTTGGGTTTAGGATTTCCGGTTTAGTGTTTAGGGTTTAGGCTTTAGGATTTGGCTTTTGGGTTTATGGTTTAGGGTTTTGTTTTTAGGGTTTTGGGTTTTGGGTTTTGGATTTTGGGTTTAGGTTTTGTGGTTTAGGGTTTAGGGCATTGGTTTTAGGGTTTAGGGTTTAGGGTTAATGGTTTAGGGTTTAGAGGATTAGGGTTTGGGGTTTAGGATTTAGGGTTTAGGGTTTAGGGTTTAGGGTTTCGAATTTAGGGTTTTGGGTTTAGGGTTTATAGTTTTGGTTTAGGGTTTGGGGTTTAGGGTTTAGTGTTTAGGTCTTAGGGTTTAGGGTTTAGTGTTTTAGGGTTTAGGTTTTTGGATTTTGGGTTTTTGGGTTTTGGGTTTAGGGTTTAGGGGTTAGGGTTTGGGGTTTTTGGTTTAGGGTTTAGGGTTTGGGGTTTAGGGTTTTTTTTGGTTTAAGGTTTAGGTTTTAGGGTTTAAGGTTTAGGGTTCGGGTTAGGGTTTAGTGTTTAGGGTTTAAGGTTTGGGAGTTAGGTTTTAGGGTTTAGGGCATAGGTTTTAGGGTTTAGGGTTTAGGGTTTGGACTTTTGGATTTAGGGTTTAGGATTTCGGTTTAAGGTTGAGGGATTTTTGGGTTTAGGGTTTATGGTTTACGGTTTTAGGCTTTAGTGTTTTGGGTTTAGGGTTTAGGGTTTAGGTTTTGAGGTTTTGGTTTTAAGGTTTAAGGTTTAGGGTTAGGGTTTAGGGTTTAGGGTTTAGTTTTTAGGGGTTAGGGTTTATGGCTTAGTGTTTAGGATTTAGGGTTTAGGGGTTAAGGTTTTGTGTTTAGTGCATAGGTTTCAAGGTTTAGAGTTTAGGGTTTAGGGTTTTTTTGGTTTAGGGTTTCGGGTTTGGGGTTTAGGGTTTTGAGTTTAGGGTTAGGGTTTAGGGTTTAGGTTTAGTTTTTAGGGTTTAGGGTTTAGGTTTAGTTTTTAGGGTTTAGGGTTTAAGGTTTAGTGTTTAGTATTTTGGGTTTATGGTTTAAGGCTTTGGATTTAGTGTTTAGTGTTTAGGATTTTGTGTTTAGTGTTTTTAGGGTTTAGGATTTAGGGTTTAAAATTATCGATTTTATTGTTTAGGGTTTCGGGTTTTGGGTTTTGTGTTTAGGGTTTTAGGGTTGAGGGTCTAGTTTTTAGGGTTTAGAGTTTAGGGTTTAGGGTTTAGGGTTTTTGATTTAGGGTTTAGGGTTTTCGGGTTTTGGGTTTACGGTTTAGGGTTTAGGGTTTAGGGTTTTGCATTTACGATTTAGGGTTTTGCATTTAGCGTTTAGGGTTTTGGATTTAGGGTTTAGGGTTTGAGATTTAGGGTTTAAAGTTTAGTGTTTAGGGTTTGAGTTTAGGTTTGAAGGTTTAGGGTTTAAGATTTAGGGTTTAGGTTTTACGATTTTGAATTTAGGGGTTTTTGGGTTTAGGTTTTAGGGTTTAGGGTTTATTATTTAGAGGTTAAGGTTTAGGGTTTAGGGTTTAGGTTTTAAGGTTTTGGGTTTTGTATTTAGGGTTTAGGATTGGCGATTTTGAATTTAGGATTTTTTGGGTTTAGGGATTAGTGCTTATGTTTTAGGGTTTAATTTTTAGGGTTTAGGGTTTAGGGTTTGGGTTTTAGGGTATTTGTTTTAGGGTTTAGGGTTTATTGCATAGGTTTTAGAGTTTAAGGTTTAGGTTGTAGGGTTTAGGGTTTAGGGGTTTATGGTTTAGGGTTTAGGATTTAGGGGTTAAGGTTTAGGGTTTTGGGTTTTTAGGGTTTAGGGTTTTTTGGTTTTAGCTTTTAGGGTTTAGGGTTTAGGGTTTCAGGTTTTGTTTTTAGGGTTTAGGGTTTCAGATTTAGGGTTTAGGGCATAGGGTTTACGCATTTAAGGTTTATGGTTTAGGATTTAAAGTTTAGGGTTTAGGGTTTAGGGTTTTGGGGTTTAGGGATTTGGATTTACTGTTTAGGGTAGTGTTTAGGGTTTTGGGTTTAGGGTTTGTGGTTTAGGGTTTAGGGTTTAGGATTTAGGGGTTAAGGTTTAGGGTTTTGGGTTTTTAGGGTTTAGGGTTTTTTGGTTTTAGCTTTTAGGGTTTAGGGTTTAGGGTTTCAGGTTTTGTTTTTAGGGTTTAGGGTTTCAGATTTAGGGTTTAGGGCATAGGGTTTAGGGTTTAGGGTTTACGCATTTAAGGTTTATGGTTTAGGATTTAAAGTTTAGGGTTTAGGGTTTAGGGTTTTGGGGTTTAGGGATTCGGATTTACTGTTTAGGGTTTTGGGTTAAGGGTTTGGGGTTTAGGGTCTAGGGTTTAGGGTTTTAGGGTTTAGGGTTTCGAATTAAGGGTTTACGGTTTAGTGTTTAGGGTTTAGGGTCTAGGGTTTGGGATTTAGGTTTTAAGGTTTAAGATTTTGTGTTTAGGGTTTAGGATTTACGATTTTTGTTTTAGGGTTTTTTTGGGTTTTAGGGTTAGGGTTTGAGGTGTAGGGTTTCTGGTTTAGTTTTTAGGGTTTACGGTTTTGTGTTTAAAGTTTCGGGTTTACAATTTAGTGTTTAGTGTATAGCGTTTAGGGCATGAGTTTTTGGGTTTATGGTTTGGGGTTTAGGGTTTAGGGTTTAGGGTTTAGGGTTTTTAGGTTTTAGCGTTTTGAATTAAGGGTTTAGGGTTTAGGGTTTAAGGTTTAGGCTTTTGGGGTTAAGGTTTAGTTTTTAGGGTTTAGGGTTTAGGGTTTACGATCTATGGTTTAGGATTTAGATTTTAGGGTTTAGGGTTTGGGGCATAGTTTTTAGTGCTTAGGGTTTAGGGTTTAGGGTTTTGTGTTTTGGGTTTGGGGTTTAGGGGTTAGGGTTTAGTTTTTAGGGCTTAGGGTTTACGGTTTAGGGTCAAAGATTGAGGATTTAGGGGTTAGGGTTTAAGGTTTTGGGCATAAGTTTTAGGGTTAGGGTTTAGGTTTAGGTTTTAGGGTTTAGGGTTTAGGGTTTAGGGGTTTAGGGTTTAGTGTTTAAGGTTTAGGGTTTTGGGTTTTGGGTTTTGGGTTTAATGTTTATGTTTTAGGTTTTAGGGTTTAGGGTTTATGTTTTGAGTTTACGGTTTAGGGTTAAGGATTTTTTGGGTTTTGGGTTTAGGGTATAACGTTTGGATTTTTTGGTTTAGGGTTTGGGATTTAGTGTTTACGATTCAGGGTTTAGGGTTTGGGGTTTAGGGCATTACTTTTAGGGTTTGGGGTTTAGGGCATTGCTTTTAGGGTTTAGGGTTTAGGGTTTTGGGGTTTGGGGTTCTGGGTTTAGGATTTAGGGTTGAGGGTTTAGGGTTTATGGTTTAGGGTTTAGGGTTTTTTCGGTTTAGGGTTTAGGATTTTGGGTTTATGGGTTTTTTAGGTTTAGGGTTTAGGGTTTAGGGTTTAGGATTTAGGGTTTAGGATTTTTTGGGTTTAGGGTTTAGGGTTAATGGTTTTTGGGTTTTAGGTTTAGGGTTTAGGGTTTAGGTTTTTGGGTTTTGGGTTTTGGGTTTAGGGTTTCAAGGTTTAGGGCTTAGGGTTTAGGGTTTAGTCTTTAGGATTTAGGGTTTAGGGCATAGGTTTTAGGTTTTAATTAGGGTTTAGGGTTTAGGGGTTTATGGTTTAGGGTTTAGGATTTAGGGTTTAAGGTTTAGGGTTTTGGGATTTTAGGGTTTAGGGTTTAAGATTTAGGGTTTAGGGTTTTTTTGGGTTTAGGGTTTAGGGTTTAGGGTTTAGGGTTTAGGGTTTAGTTTTTAAGGTTTAGGGTTTAGGGTTTAGGGTTTAGGATTTAGGGTTTGGGGTTTAGGGCATAGGTTTTAGGGTTTAGGGTTTTGGTGTTGAAGGTTTATGGTTTTATGATTTATGGTTTGGGGTTTAGGGTTTTAGGGTTTAGGGTTTAGGGTTTTGTGTTTAGGGTGTAGGGTTTGGGGTTAAGGGTTTAGGGTTTGGTATTTAGGTTTTTGGGTTTAGGGTTTAACATTTTGGGTTTATGGTCATTTGAATTTTGTTTTTAGGGTTTAGGGTTTTGGGTTTTGTGTTTAGGGATTAGGGTTTAGGTTTTAGTTTTTGGGGTTTAGCGTTTAGGTTTTAGGGTTTAGAATTTAGGGCATAGGTTTTAGGTTTGAGGGTTTAGGGTTTAGGGTTTAGGGTTTAGGGTTTAAGGTTTTGGGTTTTGGTGTCTTGTGTTCTAGGTTTAGCATTTAGGGTTTAAGGTTTAGTGTTTATGGTTTAGGATTTTTAGGGTTTTGGGTTTTGGATTTAGGGTTAAGGGTTTTTTGGGTTTGGGGTTTTAGGTTTAAGGTTTAGGATTTTTTGTTTACGGTTTTTTTGGTTTAGGGTTTAGGTTCTAGGGTTTTAAGGTATTGGGTTTAGGGTTTAATGTTTAGCGTTATAGGGTTTAGGGTTTAGGGTTTTGGGTTTAGGGTTTAGGATTTTGGGTTTAGGGTTTAGTTTTTAGGGTTTTGGGATTAGGGTTTTAGGGTTTAGGGTTTAGGGTTTAGGGTTTAGTTTTTAGGGTTTAAGGTGTAGGGTTTAGGATTTAGGGTTTTGGATTTAGTGTTTAGGGTTTACGGTTAGGGTTTAGGGCATAGATTTTAGGGTTTAGGGTTTAGGGTTTAGGGTTAATGTTTAGGATTTAGGGTTTCGAGTTTAAGGTTTAGGGTTTTACGATTTACGATTTGGAATTTAGGGTTTAGGGGTTTAGTGTTTCGGGTTTAGGTTTTAGGATTTAGGGTTTAGTGTTTAGGATTTAGGGTTTAAGCTATTAGGTTTAGGGCATAGGTTTTAGGGTTTAGGGTTTAGGGTTTAACGTTTTGGGTTTATGGTGATTTGAGTTTTTTTTTAGGGTTTTGGGTTTAGGTATTAGGGTTTAGGGTTTTGGGATTAGGGTTTTAGGGTTTAGGGTTCAGGGTTTATCGTTTAGTTTTTAGGGTTTAAGGTGTAAGGTTTAGGATTTAGGGTTTTGGATTTAGTGTTTAGGGTTTACGGTTAGGGTTTAGGGCATAGATTTTAGGGTTTAGGGTTTAGGGTTTAGGGGTTGGGGTTAATGTTTAGGATTTAGGGTTTCGAGTTTAAGGTTTAGCTTTTTACGATTTACGATTTGGAATTTAGGGTTTATGGGTTTAGTGTTTCGGTTTAGGTTTTAGGGTTTAAGGTTTAGTGTTTAGGATTTAGGGTTTAAGCTATTAGGCTTAGGGCATAGGTTTTAGGGTTTAGGGTTTAGTGTTTAGGTTTTAGGGAAGAGTTTTTATGGTTTAAGGTTTAGAGATTATGGTTTTTGATTTAGGGTTTAGGGTTAAAGGTTTAGGGATTTAAGGCTTAGGGATTCGGATTTAGAGTTTAGGGTTTAGTGTTTAGGGTTTAGTTTTTAGGGTTTAGGTTTTAGGGTTGAGGGTTTAGTGTTTACGATTTAGGGCTTAAGATTTAGGGTTTTGGGCATAAATTTTAGGGTTTTGGGTTTAGGGTTTTGGGTTTTGGGTTTTGGGGATTAGGCTTTAGGCTTTAGGGTTTAGGGGTTAGGGTTTAGGGTTTGGGAATTAGGGTTTATGGTTTTGGGTTTAGGGTTTAGGTTGTAGAGTTAACGGATTTTTGGGTTTAGTGTTTGGGGTTTAGGGTTTAGCGTTTAGGGTTTTGGGTTTATGGTTTAGTGTTTAGGAGTTAGGGTTTAGTGTTTAGGGTTTTTTAGGTTTAGGGTCTCTGGTTTAGTGTTAAGGGTTTAGGGTTTAGGATTAGGGTTTCGGGTTTATGGTTTAGGGTTTTGTTTTTGGGGTTTTGGGTTTTGTGTTTCTGATTTAGGGTTTAGGTTTTGTGATTTAGGGTTTAGGGCATTGGTTTTAGGGTTTAGGGTTTAGGGTTAATGGTTTAGGATTTACAGGATTAGGGTTTAGGGTTTAGGATTTAGGGTTAAGGTTTAGGATTTCGGGTTTAGGAATTAGGTTATAGGGCGTAGTTTTTAGAGCTTGGGGTTTGGGGTTTTGGAGTTAAAGGTTTAGGGTTTAGGATTTAGGGATTAGGGTTTAGTGTTTAGGGTTTTATAGTTTAAGGTTTAGGGTTTAGTGTTTCGCGTTTAGGGTTTAGGTTTTACGGTTTAGGTTTTAAGGTTTAGGGTGTAGGGTTTACGATTTAGGTTTTTGGGTTTTTGGGGTTTCAGGTTTCGGGTTTAGTGTTTAAGGTTTAGGGTTTAGGGTTTTGCATTTAGGGTTTAGGGTTTTGGATTTAGGGTTTAGGGTTTCGGATTTAGGGTTTAAAGTTTAGTGTTTTGGGTTTAGGGTTTAGGTTTTAACATTTAGGGTTTAGTGTTTAGGGTTTAGGTTTTACGATTTTGAATTTTGGGTTTTTTTGGGTTTAGGTTTTAGGGTTCAGGGTTTAGGGTTTATGATTTAGGGCTTAGGGTTTAGGGTTAAGGTTTCAGATTTAGGGTTTAAAGTTTAAATTTTAGGGTTTAGGGTCTAGGGTTTAGGGTTTAGGGTTTATGGTTTTAGGGTTTAGGGTATAGGAGTTGGGGTTTAAGGCATGGTTTTAAGGTTTAGCATTTAGGGTTTAGGGTTTAGGGTTTAGGGTTTAGGGTTTAGGATTTAGGTTTAGGGTTTAGGGTTTTTTGGGTTTAGGATTTCGAGTTTAGCGTTTAGGGTTTAGGCTTTAGGATTTGGCTTTTGGGTTTATGGTTTAGGGTTTTGTTTTTAGGGTTTTGGATTTTGGGTTTAGGTTTTGTGGTTTAGGGTTTAGGGCATTGGTTTTAGGGTTTAGGGTTTAGGGTTAATGGTTTAGGGTTTAGAGGATTAGGGTTTGGGGTTTAGGGTTTAGGGTTTAGGGTTTAGGGTTTAGGGTTTCGAATTTAGGATTTTGGGTTTTGGGTTTAGGGTTTAGGGTTTGGGGTTTAGGGTTTAGGGTTTAGGTCTACGGTTTAGGGATTAGTGTTTAGTATTTAGGGTTTAGGGTTTAGGGTTTGGGTTTTTTGGGTTTTGGGTTTAGGGTTAGGGTTTAGGGTTTAGGGTTTTGTTTTTAGGGGTTTAGGGTTTGCGATTTTTGGTTTTTAAGGTTTAGGGTTTAGGGTTTAGGTTTAGGTCTTAGGATTAGGGTTTAGGGTTTAGTGTTTAGGGTTTAAGGTTTGGGAGTTTGGTTTTAGGGTTTAGGGCATAGGTTTTAGGGTTTAGGGTTTAGGGTCTAGGGGTTTAGGGTTTGGACTTTTGGATTTAGGGTTTAGGATTTCGGTTTAGGGTTAAGGGATTTTTGGGTTTAGGGTTTATGGTTTACGGTTTTAGGCTTAGTGTTTTGGGGTTTAGGGTTAGGGTTTAGGTTTTTGAGGTTTTGGTTTTTAAGTTTTTAAGGTTTTAGGGTTAGGGTTTAGGGTTTAGGGTTTAGGGTTTAGGGTTTAGTTTTTAGGGTTTAGGGTTTATGGTTTAGTGTTTAGGATTTAGGGTTTAGGGTTTAAGGTTTAGTGTTTAGGGCATAGGTTTTAAGGTTTAGAGTTTAGGGTTTAGGGTTTTTTGGGTTTAGGGTTTCGGGTTTAGGGTTTAGGGTTTTGAGTTTAGGGTTAGGGTTTAGGGTTTAGGGTTAGGGTTTAGGGTTTAGGTTTAGTTTTTAGGGTTTAGGGTTTTGGGTTAGTTTTTAGGGTTTAGGGCTTAGGGTTTAGTGTTTAGTATTTACGGTTTATGGTTTAGGGCTTAGGATTTAGTGTTTAGTGTTTAGGATTTTGTGTTTAGTGTTTTTAGGGTTTAGGATTTAGGGTTGAAAATTATCGATTTTATTGTTTAGGGTTTCGGGTTTTGGGTTTTGTGTTTAGGGTTTTAGGGTTGAGGGTCTAGTTTTTAGGGTTTAGAGTTTAGGGTTTTTGATTTAGGGTTTAGGGTTTTCGGGTTTTGGGTTTACGGTTTAGGGTTTAGGGTTTAGGGTTTTGCATTTACGATTTAGGGTTTTGCATTTAGCGTTTAGGGTTTAGGGTTTAGGGTTTAGGGTTTGAGATTTAGGGTTTAAAGTTTAGTGTTTAGGGTTTGAGTTTAGGTTTGAAGGTTTAGGGTTTAAGATTTAGGGTTTAGGTTTTACGATTTTGAATTTAGGGGTTTTTGGGTTTAGGTTTTAGGGTTTAGGGTTTATTATTTAGAGGTTAAGGTTTAGGGTTTAGGGTTTGGGTTTAGGTTTAGGGTTTAGGTTTTAAGGTTTTGGGTTTTGTATTTAGGGTTTAGGATTTACGATTTTTAATTAAGGATTTATTGTGTTTATGGATTAGGCTTATGTTTTAGGGTTTAATTTTTAGGGTTTAAGGTTTTGGGTTTTAGGGGTATTTGTTTTAGGGTTTAGGGTTTATTGCATAGGTTTAGGGTTTAAGGTTTAGGTTGTAGGGTTTAGGGTTTAGGGTTTATGGTTTAGGGTTTAGGATTTAGGGGTTAAGGTTTATGGTTTTGGGTTTTTAGGGTTTAGGGTTTTTTGGTTTTAGCTTTTAGGGTTTAGGGCATAGGTTTTAGGATTTAGGGTTTACGCATTTAAGGTTTATGGTTTAGGATTTAAAGTTTAGGGTTTAGGGTTTAGGGTTTTGGGGTTTAGGGATTCGGATTTACTGTTTAGGGTTTAGTGTTTAGGGTTTTGGGTTTAGGGTTTGGGGTTTTAGGGTTTAGGGTTTAGTATTTAGGTTTTAGGGTTTAGGGTTTATGGTCATTTGGGTTTAGTGTTTAGTGTTTGGGGTTTAGGGTTTTGGGATTTGTGTTTAGGTTTTAGGGTTTAGTTTTTCGAGTTTAGGGTTTAGGGTTTTGGTTTTAGGGTTGAGGGTTTAGGGTATAGGCTTTAAGGGTTAGGGTTTAGGGGTTTAGGGTTTGTGATTTAGGGTTTAGGGGTTTAGGGTTTCGGGCGTAGGTTTTAGGGTATAGGGTTTAGGGTTTAGGGTTTCGGGGCTTAGGGGTTTAGCGCGTAGGGTTTTGGATTTAGTGTTTAGGGTTTCGTATTTAGGGTTAGGGTTTCAGGTTTAGCGTTTAGTTTTTATTGTTTAGGTTTTAGGGTTTTAGGGTTTGGGGTTTTAGGATTTACGATTTAGTTTTTAGGGTTTAGGGTCTAGGGTTCGGGTTTCGGTTTATGATTTAGGGTTTAGGGTTACGGTATATGGCATAGGTTAGGGTTTAGGGTTATATCGGGTTCGGGTTTAGAGTTTAGGTTGTAGGGTTTGGGATTTTAGGTTTAGGGTTTGGGTTTTCGGGTTAGGGTTTAGAAGTTAGGTTAGGGTTTAGGGGATTTTGGGTTTGGGTTTGGATTAGGGTTTGGGGCTGGATCAAGTTTGGCGTTAGGGTGTTTTTGTAAGGTTTGGGTTTTCGATTTTTAGGGTTTTGGTTCGGTTTCGTGGTTTTGGGTTTTTTAGGTTTGGGTTCGGGTTTCGGTTCG
>NW_026652151.1:0-45577 GCF_029873635.1 Malania oleifera
GACGATCAAGAATTGACATAAGGGCTGAATGATCTCTAACTGCTCGCTCAATTCGTGCATCACTCTCTGCAGCTTGCTTCAAGTTTGCTGCAAATCTATTCAACCTATCCTGCAAGTTCTTTGTCAGAGTACTGGACTGGGGCCTCGTCCACCGCGTTCCAAACTGACTCCTGAACTGAGCATCTTCCCTGGATTCTTTCTGCAAGAGTTCCTCTGTCTGAACAAGCAATTCCTGGTTCACCCTCCTTAGGTCCCGAAGTTGCTGTAACTCAGCTTCCAAACCAGCTGGTCCCCCACTGATCTGAACTGCCTCCACGTCTTCTTTAAGATCTGCGGGAAGAGTAAAATTCCCTTCCAAAGCAAGAATAGAATCAGGAAGGTCCATTTCCTTGAGCCTTACTCGGGCTAGCTCACTCCCTTCTTGCAGTTTCTCAGCTTGTGTTCTGATGATGTCATCAACCATTTCAGTGTACCTAGAAAGAGCTTTCGCACTGCTGTCAGGAACAAGAGTCGAAAACATCTTCTCCTTGCTTGCATCCAAGACTTCATTCATTGGCATCGATTTCACCAAGGAAATTGCTGGAAGAGGCGGCAAAGAATTTGGGGAAGGAACCCTCATGAGATAAACTCTATCATTCTCTTTTACAGCCCTCTCCAGGTTACGATTTAGATTTGCCTCCAACTTATTAATTGCATCTAGAATCTGTGCTGCAGCACCCTTTGAAGCTTTTTTCACTTCAGATAAAGCACTAATTCCACTCTTCAACCTAGCTATTTCCTCCGCAATATCTTCTTTCTCATGAAGCTCTAAACTATATCTATAGCAAGCTTCTGCATGAAACAAGGCTGCCTTCAATTGCACATGAGACATCCAGGTTTTATCAAAATGCTGGTTGAGAGGTGCAACAACAAGCGCTGCAAAAGCTTCTTCATAGTAGAGCCCAACCTGCAACATCCAAAGCATTTTGGAACAAATTTGGATTACCAAAGAAGGCAAAGACAAACAAGGAAGTCATTTTCAAGATACCTACGGCATGATTACCCTACCCACTAAATATCTGTAAAAATTCAACACGAAATTGATAACTTAGGAATAAGGATCAATAAAACCAAGCATATTTGATGTGAGCGAACAGAAACAGTTCAAAATATATAATTGGGAGCTCCACTATAAACAAACTTTAATCAATTCAGCTCAGCTCAGCTAAGCTAAATTTACACTGTTTAAACAATTGTTAGCATAAAAGGCACGATGCGTTTTTAGCAATTCATTAAATTTTCAACTTGCAAAGCCTAGACCTAAATCGTTGGAGAAATCTCAGTGCATAACTGGAAATTTATCAGCAATTTAAAAAAAAAAAAAAAGGGCAACAACGATAAACACTAACCTGCTTGGATATCTTAGCACAAACACCAGGCGTGCTCCCCTTAGCAATCGTATTCTCAAACACACACTCCTGCGCCTGCGCAAGCATAAGCCTCTCCAACATCCCCGCGCACTCCACCGACAAGTCCACCGTCGTCGAGATTCCGATCGACGCCTTCATGGCAGCATTATCCCTCAAGAACGCAAAAGCCCCTGCGGCGGCAATAAAGGCGTGGGACGCCTGTCGCCGGCCTTCGATGGAGGACCGATCATACGTGAGCGCAATCTGGCTGTGCACAGCCGCAAGATTGAACAGCACGGCGGCCTTCTCCAAGTGGATGTTCTGCTGCGACGCCTTCTGCTTCTGCTTGAAGGCGTCGTGCCACTGGAAAGTAATGGCGTTGATGTGGTCCTTGTCAGGGGAGATCGGGAAGCGAGTCTCCATGACGCAGAGGGCTTTGTAGTAGTTCTGAAGGAGGTCGCGGCGGGCGGCAGGAGAATCGGCCGGGCGCTCGAGATCGGATCGCATTTGCTTGACCAATTGGAGGTCGTCTTCGAGGGACTGGGCCTCGCGCTCGGAGTAGGTGAAGCAGATGTACTGGCGGAGAGGACGGTAGAGATCGACCGGCACGGTCTTCTTCTCGTAAATGGCGAGCATGATGTTGGTGGTGGCCGGAGAGGAGGCCGAAGCCGCCATTGATGCTGCGGCAGAGGATGGGGTAGAGGACTGCGGTGACGACTGCAATTGAGATCAGAACCGGAGCTTGGAGTTAATTTTTTATTTTTATTTTTTTTATTTTCTTCTTTGCTAAGGAATAGGGGTGGCAAAACGGGCGGGCGGGCCGGGTTCGGGCGGGTCGTCAACGGGCCGGGTAATGTGAAAAGAAAGATGCAGAATCGCAGATCGCCGGGGTCTGATTGCCTGAGAGAAGAGAGGGAGATTGACCGTTGATGTCGTCACACGGAACTCAGAGTGAGAGGGCAAATCGAGATCGCGAGCTCACTGAGGTCTGAGCTGAGAGGGACTTCGGAACCACTACCAGGAAGACTGAGAGTGAGAGGGAGGGGGGCGAGCTGGACAGGCAGACAGTGTGTGGCGTGGGCAACGGCGACGTCGTGCGGTGTGGGTAACGGCGACGGCGTGCGGCGTGGGCAACGGCGACGGCGTGCAGCGTAGGCGACGGCGATGGCGTGTGGTGCACGATGGCGTGCGACTGGGCTGCTAGAACCGAGAGGAGAGGACCGAACACTGTCTGGAACACAAATCTAATTTAACACAAATCTAAATTTTTAATTTTTAATTTTTAATTTGTATGAATTATATGTAGAGTTTTTTATAATTTAACACAAATCTAAATTCAAGTACCAAAATCCATCATTCCAAATATTATCTTATATAAATTTTAAAAAATTAAAAAACAAGTTGTATTTTTATAATTATTTTAAAATCTATAAATTATATATATATATATATATACAGATATATATATTGCACATTCCTACAAACTCTTTCTTTTCTATTTTTTTAATATAAATCTTGAAAAATTAAAAGATAAGCTATAGCTTCAATAAATTTTTGAAAAATTAAAAATTATGAAATGAAAAATTTTCATTAGTTTTTCAAATATGAATCCGAAAAGACAAGTTGAGGTACTAAGAAATTTTTTCCGAAAGTTTATTTACCTTTTCAATTTGTTACTCAATTCTTGGATCTAAATAATTTTAAAATGACTTTGTAAACTCAGACTCAAAAAAAAAAAAATCCTTTTTCTTTTCTAAAAAGTAAGATGACAAACTCATTCAAATTGGATTCCTAATATCTAAGATTGTCCATTTAGAATAATCGGCATCAACTTAAAATAGTAAAGAAATAATAGTCCATTAAATTCCCACAGTTGAATCTTATATGTAGTTGTCATCATGCATGATAGCGCAACACTTGAAATTCAGAGGTGGTTGTCTTTATGGGTCAACTCGTGACCCGTCCAATTATTAAACAGATCTACTTCTTTAAATTCGGACTCGTTTTCAACGGGTGGGTTCGGATGACCCGACGGGTTATGACCCGTTTTGCCAGGCCTACTAAGGAAGCTGCAAAGAGCAGGCGTAACTTCGGGTCTGGACCTCGGTAAGTATGGCGCGTTTGCAGCAACGCCCCTAAGTCTGCGTTCACGTGGAAATGTGGGAAAAATTTTCCAAATAAAAAAATTGAAAGTGAGTTTCTGGTTACAAATTTGAAGTAAAATGTCAAAGAATTAAAGAGGTCGTCCCAATTGATGCATAAATTAGTATAAAATGTGGCTGTTATTTATTCGGGAGAATTTTTTTAAGGGTGAGTTGAGAATTTTTCTTACTTGGATTTGGCTCACTTTATAAATTTTATAAGATTATGTTTGAGATTGTGAATTTTAGATTTTGGTAAATATCAACAAAATTTAGAATTTTGTATTACATTTGATCTTACACAAATAAACTTTCAAGTTCAAATTCTTACTTTACATACGAGCATGGAATTTAAACTTTAGATTTAAATTTAATAAAGCATAGTACACAATTGTACTAAATTTCTTTCAAATTCACAAAAATTCAAATATAAATTCTAAAATACATGCTTTCAAACATTCCAAACTTTCAAATTCATGCTTCCAAACACTATCTAAAGTTATGTTTAAAAGCATAAATTTCATATTTTAATTTTAGATACAAAGTTCAAGTTAATTTTCTATTACAAAACTTAGTTTGTTTAACTCGTGATATTAAAAATAGAAACAAAAACTGACACAAACATATTTAGCATACATGGGCATGGAGTTTTTCTCATGAAAAATTTGAATCATGGGCATGGAGTTTTTCTCATGGCTGGAAGGACGTGGTGTAGTAAGGTCACTGCCTGGGCATTACTCCATCACTGCCCTGGTAAACCATTGAAATTGAACTTGTAAATGATTTGTGAAACGAGCACAGAGTCTCATATAATGCCAAATTGCCAATAAAACCAACACCATTTTGAGATCCATTCCACCAAGAACAACCATCAAAGAATCTCTTTCAGTTCGCATTTGCAGTTTTGCATCCTATCAAGTGTAAGGCTCATGTGAAAGCTCCAATGCTGGCTTTGAGTATCGCACCCCATGCTTGCAGTGCTTCGGAGAACCAAAAGGGATGCAAGCAACGCAAAGATAAGAAAGGAATTTACAGGAAGATAACATCAGCAAAATCAATGGCAGCCGATCATTGACAAGATGCTGCCTACTAAACTGAAAACAGTGTTCCCGGCCACTTATTCTTTACACTGTTGAGGTAATTATCAAAACCTTCGAATGTGCTATTATTTTTCTTTCCCTCCATTAAAAAAAAAAAAAATCCCAAATCCCAAACCCCACCCCTTGTCTTTCTGAATACTTCGACAAGCCCACAACCCACCAAAACAGAATCCGCTGCCACCCAACAAATCCCAAACATAGCCAAATGACAATCCCACAGATTTCTTGTGCAGCTGTACCCAATGAATCTCCATCCATGCTGTATGAGTATGCTTAATGTCACGGGCTAAGCTTGTTCAGGGCATTATGCTTGCCTATGACCGCTTATCTCGTGTGTTTGGGATGGGTTTCCATCATGTAAATACTAGTGTAGGGTTATTTTCTAGTATTTCTTTCATTGTAAGCCAAATAAGGCAGTATGACTCCTCGGTCACTTTGATGTTTCCTAGTGCTAGAGTGAGAATGGCCTAGAAAGCTCTTTAGGGGAGGGTGAGTGTTCATCAATCATTGTAAAACTCACTAGCAATTGTCAACGTGCTTAGCCTACTTGCCTCCCTCGCTAAGTACAACATGTCAACGGAGGATTTGTTAATGAATTACGTTTGCTTCAATATTTACTGCTTGGTTGCCACGGCTTTCATGAATTGATTATAATTTCCGCTGCTATCTGATTGAATGTTAATGAAAGTGTTCCGTGGATGAATGTTGGTAAACAAAAGGCTGGCTAGTTAAGCAAGAGTGCTTTAGCTAGCGCCGCACGGCCCTTCACAACGGTGTGAAAAAGGCGGACCGTGACACTTAACATACCTTCAATTACCATTTGCTCCCCATGAAAACTCACACATGAAAACAGAATATTTTATCATTAGGTGTTGACCTCCAACTTTGAGAAATGATACCATGTTTTGGTCCATGTGAACAAAGAGCCTTCTAAGCCCTTGCAATAAGGGAAAAATAGAATGCTTATGAAACATTTTTGTCACCAAAATCCATATGGTCATATGGGTGCCTAGAACTAAATTATGTACCAAATGTCGTGAATGCTGCTCTGAAAAATCCTTAAGATGTCTCTATCAGAGTGAGCTAAATCACAAACTAAATGGGTTTTCCCTCTCCCAATCACTCAGAAATTCCTGGGCTGCCTAAGAATTATATTGGACAACCAGTAAGCCTCTGCCATGTTGAGTAGGTCACCTGATAATGGAGGAATAAATTATTGATTTCCTTCTATCTTGGCCCTCAACTTGCTCACATGGAAGTAGAGGATTAAAGAAATACTTGCCAGATTTTTACTGTCAGGCACGAGGATCCAACACTTAGAATCTTGGAAAGGAGGAGAAAGATGCATGTCCTTTAGCAAATCCAAAATAGAGAGGTCATAAATTAATCAGTCTTGGCCCCTAAAATTGCAGAGAAAGTTGTAATGCAACAAAAAGGATGATTGAGGCAAATGTGTTGTATTGTTTCTATTCCTTAACAAGTGAAATATATGAGGAAAGATTTGAGGGGCAAATCAATTAGTCCTATGCAATGCAGTGGCCTTTCTGGATTGTTATATCGTCTCTTCCCATTTTCCCCATCTGAGCCCCATGTGACACACTAACATAGTTTTATGTGCTTTTTGGTTGCATAGCATTCATTTGTATTATGTTTAAGATTTTCTGCCCTTTTTAGGGGCCATCTAAAATAATCTACTTAAATATGACTTTTTTTCTTTTAATCATGCTACAGTTATAAATTTTGTTTTACAGGGGCAACCTAGAGCTAAAAGACTTGGTTCTTTGACATCATCTTTGAACACCATTAAATGTAAGCTACCTGACTTCTCCGTATGTTCTAACTATCATTGTTTTCAAGTGAGCACACTATTATTTTACATACATTTATAGGAATATACTGATTATTTTGGTCTGCATTTGGCTTGCAAGTGAATTCATCCTACAAAAAAACCACCATGGATCTTCTTTCAGAAGGTCTCAACAAAAAAGTTGCCATTTTTGGAGAAGTACTTTTTTTCATTAATCATGGGGATGCTGCTCCATTGTAAGTAACAGTGAGAACTCTATTAATTCTCTCTTAATTTTTTACCATAAAATTTGTAATTTGAAGTGTTGAGTATTGAATGGTTGTTTACTCACTCTCTCTCTCTCTCTCTCTCTCTGTTTGTGCTTGAAACCTGTTTTCATGTTTCTCTATTGAGCTTCTCGTTCTTCTAACTTTATCATCGAGGGTGTAATTGCATCCAAACTTCTTTATGGTTTTGCAGGTACTATTTGGTATGTGATTCAAGTCAAATATGCTGCATGCTTTCAGTATATGGCATGCGTAATGATTCGGTAAGAATTAGTTCCTTCATTATTTGATTCTATGTTAAGCTTAAATGAACCAGCTACTAGATTCTTTTATTATTTGATCCTTATTTTATTCAAAGAACCAGCATCTAAGTATATCCAAGTTAGAAATCTAATAATATATAAAGAAAAGGCAAGTTTTAAAGAAATTTCGGATTACCACCCCCACAAGAAAAAAAATCAAAAACAGGAAAAAAGATATTTGGAAAAACTATGGAGGTATAGATTATGTTAGAAGTAAATGAATTCTTTTCTCTCCACTGTATTAATGTCACTGGACAAATTAAAATTAAGACATTTCTGTGGGGAATTCCGCAGAAAACTCCTATAGGTTGTCACTTGTCTGTATCTGCCAAAGATACTGGTTGGCATGTCCATTTGATTGATCTTCTCTTATGTTTGTTTGCCACATTTAATTGCTTAATTTCCCACGAGCTCCAAGAAAGTTAGCATACTAGATAATCTTTTATTGCTGGGGTAACCTCTGTTTGTGATCAAAATTTAATTTTTTTTTGTTCTTCTCAGCATTTTCACTGAATTTTTTCCTTTCCTGATCTGAAAGAAATTGCACTATTTCAAACTAATGTTCCACAGACTGTGTGTGTGTGTGTTGTACTTTCTTGTATCCATACACTAAGTCTGGTCTGGTGGTTCAGCATTTTACCCTTGACTTGTGTTCTTCACTACCCAGTTTCTACAATGGACACCCCTGCTGTAAAAAAAATTGTTGGATGGCAGAGAATGAACTGAACCAAAGATAAATGAATAGTGGGTGCAACCAATGCTTAAAATAATCAAATAGCCGCAGCAGTCTGCTAATCTTTTATCAGCTCAAGTTGTATTGATGAACTTACTGGCCTCGTCCCTTCACAGATTAAAGAAGGAGATCAGCTTACACTATTGGAACCATATTATCGTTATGTTGATTTTACTTGGAAGGGGAAGGTATGTCTTTTCACATGTTTTGGATGGCTTTATTGATCTTCCGGTTTAAGATAAAGGGCAACTAGAATATTACTTACTATGTTTTGTGTTGACCCATTTGACCTTACAAATTAGCATTGTAATTTGCTCACTGCTTTTGTAACTCTCCATCATGATGTTCTGATGGCCATATTCTGTTCTGTTTTGGGTTAACTGAAGCAATGTTACCAGTTCAAATCAATTCGTGTGGATTTCTTGGAACAAGTGCTTGTAAATGGAAAAGCTCCATCTCCTCTACAAGCAGTTCGTACCTCAATCTTTGCACAACATAAAGCATGATACCTCTTCTATTGTTTCAATCAGAATGTTTGTGAATTTATCTACTGAAAAATTGGGGTTTGGGTGATCCTCCGCATGATTTGTAAGCTGCATGATTTGTAAATAGATTCAAGGATGAAAGGGAAAAGAAAATGATATCATAGTTTTCCGCAAAACAATTACTACTCATGGAGAACAGAAGATCCTGCTTTTTGGAGCACGCATTTGTTTGATTTTGTTAAAACACGTGTTCTGGAGCTACATCTGTTTTTGTATGGCTGAATTCTTCTGTCTTCATCTACCATATGAAATGCCATTGTGTAGTAGTGTTTCAAAGCTGCCTAGTTGACATTTTCATCATGTGATTGACGTACCTTCCTTTATGGCCATGGATTGCCAATATTTTCACAATGACCAGGTCCCTTGCTCTCTTTCCACCTTCATCACCTTGAAGAAGATGGTGAAATTTGGCTGAGCTAAAAACCAATTGGAGGTAAGGATTTCTCTGGCTGAAGAGCCAAGAAATTCATTATTTTGTGAGCGATGGATTCAAAATTTCTGCAGCATTCCTTCCGCTGCTGTTCTAAATTGATTTATAACAAAATATAGGAGCCATCTGTGTCGGCCTTTGTTGAATGAATTGGGGTTGCACACTTCTATCTCATGAACATTACCGTGAAAGTCCTATCTGCAGTGACAGACATCAAATTGTAAAAGAAATTTCATATTATCGGGGGAAGGCCAGGGGCCTCGCGAGAGGTTACCTTGATGGCCAAATATGCCCTTTGTGATCATCCAGTCCATGTCTTTGCAAATGCCCATAAAAAATTGGTATGTGTTTGAAAATTGAAATAGCAACTATGCTAAAAAAAACAATTATATGAGCACATAAAGAAGAAGAAATCAAGCATTAGGGGAGCCGCCTGACAAATAAACGATGAATCGATTGGATAGAATGATGGTGATTTAGGGTAATTATCTTCTTGCAATTTATGACACACTGATCAACTTTGTTTTTCCTTCTTCTAGGGCATATGTAAGCCAGGAGTGAGGTTTCCCCTCTCCAAAAACAATTCACCTGTGGTGAATTCCTCTTACAATGTTTGTCATTGCAAAAGCTTAAAAATGGTGCTAAAGAAAACGTACTCCCTTGCAACATCTACAAAATTTAGATGCTGTCAATATAGAAAAGTGGCAACACTTAAAAAGTAATCACTGAGAAAAACATTTTGCTTCTTAAAGGCCAATACTATATGACAACTTGAAACGTTTTCTACAAAATGCTGCAGATATAATGTTGTAGAAGGGGGAATACTTGTTTGTGTCTGTTAGAGTTGAGTGGGTATTGGTGATCAGTCATATTTATTTATAAAATTTATGGTGTACAATTATATAATAGGCGCATATGATATGGATGTATCATTTATTTATGGAAGATATGAATTAGTAAATGCATATATGAGTTGTAAGTGCCATCATAGTCAACCCTGTTGATATACTGAAATGTTGAGTAAATCATTTGAAATGAAATTGTCAGCAGGTTACAGCTCAATATTCAATTTCATATTTTTGCATCTTCACAAATGCGTACGTGCATAAGGCAATTAGAATGCGAGATGAGTTCTAATACTTTCTTCTTTCCTTCATCGAAAACTACAACCAAATTTTATTTCATTGAAAACATTATTAACGTAATTGTTTAACCCCAGTTGAAAATGAATTGACACTTAAAAGAAAACAAAGTCCAATTTTTATTGACACGATTAATTTACTAAGTTCACTGTCTAAATAAACAAATAGAGAAAATGCTGCAAAAAAGAAAATGTTTCAAGGCACGTTACAATGTCGTTTTCCTTAAAACGTTATTTGCCCCCACCAGATCGGTATGTATTGAGTCGGCAAATACGTTTTTAGGATACAATGAAATCCAAAATATAACATAATATCAGTTTGCGCTATATACAAACGAAAAATTGATCACAAACACTCTTAGAAGAATCTAAACAAATTTTTGAAATTTTATTTCTATAGAAAACAGAACTCAGATTTGAAGAAGATATAATTTGTGAAAGCCTTATGAGAGAAAGAGAAGGAGAGAATAATTGAATATTTCTATAGGATTCTTGGAGTTGATTCCGTCTTTAAATAGACAGAATTATGCCTATTCCCAATAGTTACAAAGGTGCTTATTTGAATAAACAGTTACATTTATTCAAATGTAAACAATCAGTTAAATAACTATTTATTAACTATCACTTGTTAAATTAAAATATGACCGTTAGATTATTTAGACGGTTCAGATCATATCACTTGATATTATAAAAAATATAAGATTAATTTTAAGTCATCCGATCATGATCAACGATCACGATCTCGTGTGCCAACTAAATGCGCCACTAGCGCCCTACAACCCACGTGCGCGTGCGTACGGTGTGAAGCACCGTCCTAGGGTGCACTACAACACACACTAGTACTATCTCTTAACCAACTTTAAGAAAATATTCCACCTTATCATTTATTAATGACTTTTTCTTTTTCACTCTTTCTAATGTGGGTCAAACCCACATAACATTAAATGCTCCTCATAAATGCTTTAGAGAATACATAAATGGGAGGCTTTGAAAATTCATAAAATAGATTATTTTAAAAAATAATTCAACATTATCCCACCACTTTCAAAATATAGACGAAAAACAATTTATTCAGACGAGAAAATTTATGCATAAATGAAGGTATTTTTAGAATTTGAACCTTAACTTAGTGAATACATATCAAAGTTAACCAGGATTACATAGTATTCGAACTTTGAACTAGCAATCCTTTTTTGATTAACTGGATACATATCACACACAAATTATCAGATCTTTGAGTGTTACCAAAAGTCGACGCATGGATTGGCCTTGCGTCTATATCCCAGTTTAATAAGTGCTCTAGAGATAAATCCATTTCTCATAGGAAGCAACACCACTTCCAACACTCATATATGTAGGTTTATCAAAGGTGCCCTTGTAATTAAAATACCTCACAGAACCTGTTATAATCCTATTAAGAGCTTAAGCTCAACCTTCGCCTTTTTCACATTACAGGTACAAAACACTATTTTCCCTGGGAAGGACTATGTAACGCATATACATTTTAGTGCTTCCAGTCACTACATATGATGTACTTTGCTTATTGAACTCAAGAGCTTAAAATTTTCAAGTGTTGAGTTGAGTTTCCATCATTGGTGACTATGGGTTATGGATTTAAGTCCTGTCCCCTTTGATGTTTTCCAGACCATGTCTCTTGCAAGTCCTTTTGTTAATGGATCATCCAAATTTTGGCTTGATCTCACAAAATCTATGGTAATTACACCATCGATAATTAACTGCCTCACATAACTATGTCTTAGGCCAATATTTTTGGATTTACCATTATATATAAAACTATATGCCTGTGACAAAGTTGCCTCACTGTCACAACGCAAAGATGTAGGTGGCATAGGCTTTGGCCAAAATGGAATTTCTAATAGCAAATTCCTAAGTCATCCTGCCTCTTTGCTAAAAGAAGCTAAATCCATAAATTCTGATGTCATAATGGAATCTATTATAAGGCTTTGCTTCTTTGGATCCTAGGAGATAGCTCCTCCACCAAGGGTGAATATCCACCCACTGGTTAATGTATGATCATTGCGATCAGTGATCCAACTGGCATTTCTAAATCCTTCTAAAACTGTAGGATATCCTTCATAATGTATGTCATAATTCATAGTATTTTTCAAATACTTTAACACTCTATATATAACATGCCAATGAATATCACTAGGATTACTAGTATATCTACTAAGTTTATCTACAACAAATGCAATATCAAGTCTAGTAGAAGTCATAGCATACATCAAACAACCAATAACTCTAGCATATTCTAACTGATTTAATGCTTTACTAGTGTTAGGATATAATTTCTTTTAAACGGTTGTAACTTGTGGAGTATATACGTGAACCCCACAACGGATATACAATATAGAGTTAGAAGGGGGGGGTGAATGGTTTTTTTTGCATATTTAAAATTTATCTAATAAATGAATGTCTTGGCAAGAAGCAAACAATTATATCACAATAGATAAAATATAAAATGTGCACAAGACAAGTAAATAAAGAGTAGGGAGAGAAAAGCTTAACATCGGGTTTTAACGTGGTTTGGCACCAAGCCTACGTCCACGCCTTAACACCAAGCCAAGGATTCCACAATCCACTATAAAAGCTCCTTCCTCGGCAGAGTAAGCCTTATAACTGGATACATAACCCTACACTCAGGAACAAATCCCTACACGCTCACAAAGAGCCACTTCAGTTCACACAGAACCTTCACCAAGTAGTTCACAAAGAACCTATTACAACGAAGATGATATACAAAGAAAAGCTCATCAAATGAGCTGATATGAAATACAATCAAACCCTGACTTATATCTCTCAAGAAATAATTCACACAAGATCAATGAGCAAGAGGGGATTGAGCACTTTGTGAATGAATAACTAAAATGTAAGTGCAAAATGTTAGGTTTTGGATTCAAAGATATTTTTCACAAATATGATAAAAAATAATCAAAAACCTTTTAAACAAGTCTAAGAACTTGTATTTATAGGCAAAAATGGGCTACTAGCCGTTTTGTGTCCATTGGGGGTTTTATTAAAAAACTATTTTGAAAACTAGCCATTTTTCGCTCGTTGGTGTTCTGTCACTGTCCCAAATCGTTGATGGTTTTTCTGGGCTCTTTGAAACTGTCGACGGTTTCCTACATACGTCTACAATTACTCCAAATCAAAAAAATTCATTAACAAGAAAGTTGTGGAATTTTTTCTTAACTTTTAAGGAACACCAAGATCGTCCTTTTTGGACTTTTCTAACAAAAGATATGCCCCAAATACCAAAGGGTATTCAAGACTTGAGACTGCACTACGTCAGTTGACAATTGCTCTGTTTTTCCTTGTCAAAAAGCATTTTAATGACTTAAAATATTCTTGGACAAAATTATATGAAATATATTAAGTCTAATAAAGTTTAATACTTGTCCAAAAGAGTTTTCCTTTAAATATAAGATATCTTGAAAATAAAAACACATTTGAAAACTATTTTGATATCTTATATGCTTAATATGTCCTTTATAAAATATTCTTGACTTTCTTAACACTTTAGGACATAAAGCTCATTTTGACACAAATGGGACCAAGTATGAAAATGTTTATATAGCCAAGATGTTTGAAAACTTGTCCATTTGGAAACGTATTTTGAGTTTAGGATTCTTTTGACAAACTCTTTAGTTTAACTTTGAAAACTATGAACGTGAGTTTGCGACTTTAGGCGAAATCTTATAAACTTGTGTGTCCTAGTATGCATGCATTGCTCAACTCTTACTCAGAAATCATACAAGAAACAAAACATAAGAGTTATAACACGAACTACCACACACAACCCTTATTACAAATAAGTCAACAATAATCTTCCTTTGGTTGTGCTTAGGTCCTTCTGAGTACATGTTCATTTGATCTTTCCTTATTGACGACTACTCGGTCCAATCTTTGCCTTCGATCCAATACTTCATGTACGAGTACATGTACTAAACATGATCTGCAAAGATAGGAAAATACTAGGAACAACATATATGTTAATATCATCAAAATACATTAAAGAATGATGGTGTAACCACCAAGGCTAACATTCTCCCCATTTTTAATGATGACTAACCTATTACTAATTTACTTAATCTTTGCATTCGTATTTATACTAACCATGGCTTGATATGCAAAGATAAGCTAACCTAGAACCAGTAATGGGTTGTTATCATCAAAACAATGCAATTAAACTCACATAGCCTCTAAGGCTAACATTCTCCCCCTTTTTTATGATGACAAACCATAGGTGTTCTCCTATAGGGTAAAATTTAAAGCTCCCTCTTAATTTATGCATATTCTAGAATGGGACTAAAATATGCTCCCCCTTACTATATGCATATCAATAATTTGCTCCCATTTACTTTATGCATATAAGGTTTAACTATATTTTTTCATATCTATGGAACTTTGACCTGCAATGCACAAGATAGGAAGTTCATTCAAAATAAAACATGAAAAATGAACTTTCATGCAACCATATGCATTCTACCCCATATGCATTTTCCATGCATTTACTTCTCCCCCTCACATAACACCACACAACATTTTCCCAACAAAGAAGACACCAAAAAACACCCCCCCCCCCCCCCCCACTTTGATCATCATAAAAAAAAAGAGGTACAATTCATTTTACCAAAATTTTCTCCCCCTTAATATAAGATTCCATGGTGGTGAGGTGAGTTTGTGCTAGACACATATACAAAAATATTTGCTAAACCAAGCCTAGAAGGGCTTTCTTGTAAATACATGAATTATGATTTTTAAGAAAATGCCATTTGATGTATGTTAACTCTATGAGTCTGATCCCGTTTTAATTATGGCAAAACCAATGTTTCTCACCTGTGCACTGAGTTTCTTGAATATGTTTATCCTTAGCATGCACTGTTGGTAAGAAGTTAAGCAAGTCATACTATGAAGATCAAGCTTCATTTATGGCGTCTGAAGAATTAAAAGAATGAAGACCTATTCTCTATTGTATTTGCATTCCTTTTTAATTGGTCTGTAATAATGCATCTACATGCATGATAGGATTTAATACTCAAAAAGACCATAGGGACCGAATGACCTTAGGGCAAGTCAACCGACGCCAAGTTTTTGGGCGTTCTTGAAAAGACCTTAGCTCCCAACACATATGCACTAATAAGTCCCCATTATCATTCACAATTAGCGGATCGAAATTGAGATAAAATGGACTTAAATTGAAAAGGTTGAGAGGGTTCAGGCGACCAAACCCAAGCTGTGTAAAACGGCTCGGGCGACTGAACAAGTCAACATGTTGACTTGGATTCGGGCGGCCGAACATATTTGACCGCATCTTCCACGGGCGACCGAATCCTTGAACTGACACCTTTTCACCAACTCGGGAGCCCGAATCCCATCTTCAAATATGCCTCGGACGACCGAATTGGCAAGTTTGGACTACCGAACTTGTCTTCAGGCACCCGAACCGCGAACAGAAACATTCTGGTCTTTTGTTTAGTCAACCGACCCTTACTTCGAGCACCTAAACCTTTAAAAAGTGATTTTTTGAGTGTGTATATTCGTGCACCCGAACCTCAGATCGGGCACCCGAAGCTCACGAGGTAAATTAATTTTTACTGAAAAATTAAAGGGGTTAAATAGGGTTAAAATGTTAAACTCGTTTAAAATCTTTTTAATAATGCCCATTGAGTCCTCAACGGTCATAATTTTCCCCCTGCCTATATATATCTTCTCATTTGAAAAATTAAGGGTTGATTAGCAAAATCATTAAGGAAAAACTCTCTCAAATTTTCAAATCTCATTTAGCCCATACTACTTCCATACACTCTCTGTTTTGCTATTCCCTTGATAGATCAAGTTCCCAAGAGTGTTATTGAGTGTTTTACTTTACTAAAACTCTCCTTGCTTGTTGATTGATTATTTTCATTGAGAGTTCTTAGCTAGGGTTTTTCCCCCGGTTTAAACAATAAATTCTTGAGTGGGAATACCCTTATAGCTAGTGAGTCTTTGCATCTTGATTGTAAGACTCATCAAGCTTGTGGATTTTGGTTTGCAAAAATATTTTTTTACACAAGCTTGCATATTATATTTGATATTAATTTTGCCAACTTCAATCCAAAAAATCTAATGTGTTTTACATTTAGAATATCCTTGAGATATTTGATTTGGATTGTGTTAAATTTCCTTTGATCATTTGTGTGTTGAATATTTTATCTTGAATCAAAGGTTGAACTCTTACATATACACATCTTAGAGAGTTTACATATTGGATTTCACCTGAGAATTAAATCCATATCATCTGTGAATGCATATTTGTTTGTGCTGTATTTTGGTACATATCTGTTTTACATGAAAGCATAATCACTGTACCAGTTATATTGTGAAAATACTGTTGTATTCCAAGCGTGGCCTGAGGGGGGAGTAATCCAACCCAGTAAGGATTGTTTGTAAAGGTTGAGGTCAACCCTGTGCTAATTGACCTGATTGTTTAGGTGTCGCTCCACCCGTTAAGTGAGTCTTAGTGTAATCCTTGTGCGAGTGTGCCAAGGCAGGGATGTAGGCAGGATTGGCCGAACCCCAATATCATATTCGGTGTCACTTTTACATTTCCTGCATTATATTCTACTATGTGCTTGATTTAATTTTCTTACTGAATATACTACGTATCTAATAGACACAGAATTGCATTGAGTTAATAAATACTAAAATTGCATTGTATGCTTTAAATATTGGTAAATATTTCATATTTGCAATTCATATATACTTAGAGTGCCCCTATGTTGTGTAATACTACTGCTAGACTGATTAACCTAGGTGATAATTTTTAAATACAAATTCAACTCCCCTTTTGGGATTACATGAAAGCTAACAATTGGTATCAGAGCCTCGTTACCTAGACTTAAACATTATTTTGTAAAAGATCAAAATGGCTCATGTTGGTGTATCCCAATCATGTGAGTGTAGGTTCTCTGCAAACCCTCCAATGTTTTCTGGTGAAAATTTTTCTGATTGGAAACTTAGAATGACTATCTTTATAAAATCATTAAATTGGAGGACTTGGAGAGTCATTACTCAAGGGGATATCGTAGCTATGAAAAGTGTCAATAATGTTGAAATCCCCAAATCAGAACTTGAGCTGAATGATAACGATATAAGTTTAATTCAAATAAATTTTGATGCCATGAATATTCTATTTTATGCTTTAGATACTAATATCTTTCGTGAAGTTAGAGCATGTCAAAATGCTAAAGCAATATGGGAGGAACTTGAAAAGAGACATGGATAATCTAAGCATAAAAAGTCTATAGCTCCATGTGACTCTAGCTCGAAAGGCCATGAAAGAGGTAAATCATGCTTCATAGCTCTAACCGACGATGAGGAAACCCGTCTTCTTCTATGTTATTAGATAATCCTGACAATGATTCATGTGATGATTTGAATGATGCATCTAATTTTGAATCATGTGATAGTAGTGATAGTGAGAGCATGCCTACTTATGAAGAACTACAAATTGAATATATTAGAATTCATAAGTCACTTGTTAAAGCTAACAAAAGATATGCTACTTAGAAGAACAAGTATGAGTCATATGAGAAAGAATGTGAATCAAAAGTTCTTGTTGAAAGGGAAAATGATTTTAAAATCAAAGAGTTAGTAAACAAGAATGAAAAATTAGAAAAAGAATTGAAAGCAATAAGATCTCAAACTTTAAATGATAATAATAAAGATCTTCTTATTGCAGAACTTGAATGCAAAGCAAATAACATGACTAAAGAGATTATTAATTTACAAAATGTTTGCAAAGACTTGAAAGATTCAAAAATGCAAGATCTAGAAAAGAAAGTAGAAAACCAGTCTAAGATCATCCAACATTCACTAGAGGTAAAGAAAGTTTTGACAAACACTTAGGTTCACAAAAGATGACCTTAGATAAATAAGGTATAGGTTTTAATGGAATTGAAAATAGGAAAAGGAAGAACCTATACATGGGTACTTTGTTAGAGAATCTAAACATAACGCTAGTACCTCCTCCAGTCCATACACTCACACCACATGCATCTTATGTAAAAAGAAGGGGCACGTAAAATTTGGTTGCCCGTTTAAAAGAAAAGGTGTGAAACCCAAATGAGTATGGAAAGTCAAAGAATCACCAACTCCTAACCCATCAAGAATGAAAGATAAAAAAATGGTATGGGTTGTTAAGAAAAAAAACCCCTTGATATTCAATGAAGAATTTACTCAAACAGGAATTACATGATCACATAATTCTTCCTTAGCATTTATGTTTAGCTATAGGGGCTAGTGTTGACCAAAGGCTTAGAAAGTGGTTTAGATTGAAAATGTAAAATCTTAGTATATGTCCACTATTTAAAATTCCACATACTAAGTATTTTGAAAAATCAAGCCAATCTGCAAATCCAAGTATATAACCAATCTGAACTTAATGCATATATTCATTTGTTAAAGTATGAAATCCTTGGCCATAGATTAATTAAAATCCGCTTCCAAATGGACAAAAGCATCCTTGCTGCGTATAAAATTCTTAATGCTTAATCCATGCTTGTATGTACAAATCTTATGTTAAGCATACTCTGTCTATTGCACAAGTTTTGATTTGTAGGAAATGAATTCTTCTAGTTTAACATCTTATCCTAAACGCATATTGAAAGCCTAAAATGCCTAATAAATTTATTTTGTCATCATTCTAGGCTTAAGTACTTTTGATCATAACTCCTTATTTATTTGGTACGTATTAATAGACATTCCTATTGAAATCAAAATTAGAGGCATTCACTAAAGAATTCAAGTTTTATTGACAAATCAAGATATCTTCTTTGAATGTTAAATGTAAAAGTCCTCTAATTTTAGTTCTTCTCCTCCATGTGAAATCTTTACCTTACCACGATCACATCAAGTAAAGATCCATCCTCTCGTTGGTTTGTATCCTTGCTCCAAATTTGTGATCATATCTAAAGATTACATTCCAACCACCAACGAGCATCGGTTACTAGTTATTCATATCCCCCACAATGCTCTTTGCCAGAATAAGTTAGGACATATTCTTTAGTATGCTTATCTTGTACAACGTCCTGCTACTGCCAAAATACTCTTCCAAACGTAATAGATATTAAAACTTTAAGCGTATTTATTTTAATTCGCTTCATAAGCCCTCAAACATTAAATAAACTCCGTTAGAGCTTCATCCTCATGAATTAAGTTGAATGACTAAATTGGTTGCCTAGGTCTCAATCTAGGTGAATGTATCAAAATTCAAGTAGACCTATGCACGCACATGCGGTTTAAATTGAAAGTCATTCCAACTTGGTGCCTCTCACACACATTAAAATTCATATCAATAGAGGCAATATTGGCTTAACTCACTTAAAGAAATATCTATCGTGATTTTTTTTGGTCATCTAAGCCTATTCATCCAAAGCCAAGCATACATCATTAAAAATCTAGATCTCTTAGTTAAATGATTTGAAAAATAAGAAAAATGCATTAAATGAGTCGAGTGCATAATTAAGGGGGAGCATTTATCTTTCATATCTATATTCATTAAAATGCTCTCATTGTTTATTTATACTTATATGTTTGTGTGCTCCTGTGAGAACAACTCTGCACTAATCTCATAACTATCCATTGTTAGTTATTGTTCATATCATCTATTGGATAGTTCATTTCTTTTATGAGTTGTTGATTGAACTACTAGAAAGCATGCTTGTGTTGAAAGCCTCCTGCATGGCGGATGCAGTGATATAATTTACATGCTAGTTGTGGATATTAGGTTGTTGCTTGCTTCATATGATTTATCTATTGAAAACAACCCATTATTAGGTACAAGTGTTATGGGAAAACGTCCAATTTACAGATAGAATGCTACCGAAATTTCGGTAGATTTTCCCAAAATAAAACTTTGTACAAAGATGATTATGATGATAAAAATGTTAAAATGTCTTTGAAAGGATGAGTGAAAACTTAAATAGAAATATCGCACTTTCATCCTTGCATAATCATCACATACTTAGAGAAGCTAAGTTTTATCCCTATGGAAAGATCATAAAGGACTCACATGCATTAATTCACATTCTTGAATATTGAGGCTTTTCAGAAGAACCTTGAACATCATATCCAGTGCTTAAAGGTCTATGAATAGATATGGATTCTTCTAGATTATGAGTATTTGTTCATGCCTTAATATATTTTCTAAGATGCATTTGTGGCCTATAGGGATGACCATACTAATCATGATATAGTTGATAAATCATCAGTATCGTTGGGTTAAAGGATTTAAAATAAATGGCTTATACTGTAGGAAATATGAAATGAATCTTGATTTGTGTAAGCAACTCGTTTCAATTAAGTCATATCTTCAAATTGTTAGGGGGAGCAACTTAACTTAAAATTCTTCAACTCTGAAATTCCTTAACAATTCTAACACTTACATTCATGTTCTTAATATATATTGAGTTGTGTGCTTCATATTGATCATGAATGTTGGATTTATTTGAATCATAGCATGCACTATTTTGGACTATGCAGATATGTTGCATGATTGATTTGAATGATGTGCATACTTGGAATCAATTAGGTCTTTGGTTTAATTTTTTGGAAACACTCTATTTTCAAACGGCATACTGCTGAATTTTCTAAAAATGTTCTTCCCAAAATTAAATCATTCATTTAATTGACTATATCTTTTGTTTACTTTCCTACTTTACCCCTTCTTGCTGATGTCAAAAAGGGGGAGAAATGTCTAATGAAAAATTGGGAAAAGTTAAATACATCTACATACATATCAGAATTTAGCTTTATTAACAATTAAAATTGAATGCAAAATTTGTGTTAGTTGGTCTTCATTTGTCATATGTTTGTACTTCAAATTTAAATTCTATGCATATACTTAGGGGGAGCCTGTTGGCTTTGCCCACTTTTGCAAATTATTTTTGTCATCATCAAAAAGGGGGAGAATGTTGACTCTATGAGTCTGATCCCATTTTGATTATAACAAAACCAATGTTTTTCACCTGTGCACTGAGCTTCTTGAACAGGTTTATCCTTAGCATGCACTATTGGTAAGAAGTTAAGCAAACCATACGGACTATGAAGATAAAGCTTCATTTATGGCTTTTGAAGAATCAAAAGAATGAAAACGTATTCTCTATTGTATTTGCATTCATTTTTAATTGGTCTGTAATAACTTATATGGTCTGTAATAATGCATCTTTATGCATGATAGGATTTAATACTTAACAAGACCATAGGGACCAAATGACCTTATGGCAGGTCGATCGATGCCAGGTTTTTGGGCATTCTTGAAAAGACCTTAGGTCGCAACACATATGCACTAATAAGTCCCCATTATCATTCACAATTAGGGGATCGAAATTGAGATAAAATGGACTTAAATTGAAAAGGTTGAGAGGGTTCGGGCGACCGAACCTAAGCCGTGTAAAATGGCTCGGGTGACTGAACAACTCAAAATGTTGACTTAGATTCAGGCGGCCGAAAATATTCAATCGCATCTTCCATGGGCGATCGAATCCCTGAACTGACACCTTTTCACCAACTCGGGCGCCCGAATCCCACATTCAAATATGCCCCGGGCAACCGAATTGGCAAGTTTGGGCTACCGAAATTAGCTTCGAGCACCCAAACTGCGCACATAAACATTTAGGTCTTTTGTTCAGCCGACAGACCCTTATTTCGGGCACTCGAAGCTTTTAAAAGTGATTTTTTAAGTGTGTATATTCGGGCACCTGAACCTTAGACCGGGCACCCGAAGCTCACGGGGTAAGTTAATTTTTACTGAAAAATTAAAGGGGTTAAACAGGGTTAAAATGTTAAACTCATTTAAAATCTTTTTAATAATGCCCATTGAGTCCCCAACGGTCATAATTTTCCCCTTGCCTATATATATCTTCTCATTTGCAAAATTAAAGGTTGATTAGCAAGATCATTAAGGAAAAACTCTCTCAAATTTTCAAATCTCATTTAGCCCATACTACTTCCATACACTCTCTATTTTGCTATTCCCTTGATAGATCAAGTTCCCAAGAGTGTTATTAAGTGTTTTACATTGCTAAAACTCTCCTTTGCTTGTTGATTGATTATTTTCATTGAGAGTTCTTAGTTAGGGTTTTTTCCCTAGTTTAAACAATAAATCCTTGAATGGGAATACCATTATAACTAGTGAGTCTTTGCATCTTGATTGCAAGACTCATCAAGCTTGTGGATTTTGATTTACAAAAATATTATTTTACACAAGCTTGCATACTATATTTGATATTGTTTTTGCTAGCTTCAATCCAAAATATCTGTTGTGCTTTACATTTAGAATATCCTTAAGATATTTGATTTGGATTGTGTTAAATTTCCTTTGATCATTTGTGTGTTGAATATTTTATCTTGAATCAAAGGTTGAACTCTCACATATACATACACTCACACATCTTAGAGAGTTTACATATTGGATCTTACCTGAGCATTAAATCCATATCATCTGTGAGTGCATATTTGTTTGTGCTGTATTTTGGTACATATCCACTTTACATGAAAGCATAATCACTATACCGGTTATATTGTGAAAATACTATTGTATTCCAGGCGTAGCCTAGTACTCTAGCCTGGTAAGGATTGTTTGTAAAGGTTGAGATTAGCCCTGTGCTAATTGACCTGATTGTTTAGGTGCCGCTCCACCCGTTAAGTGAGCCTTAGTGAAATCCATGTGCGGGTGTGCCAAGATGGGGATGTAGGCAGGATTGGCCGAACTCCGATATCATATTCGGTGTCACTTTTATATTTCTATCATTATATTTTGCTGTGTGCTTGATTTAATTTCCTTACTGAATATATTGCGTATCCAATAGACACAGAATTGCATTGAGTTGAGAAATACTAAAATTACGTTGTATGCTTTAAATATTGGTAAATAATTCATATCTACAATTTCATATATACTTAAACTGCCCCTAGGTTGTGTAATACTGCTACTAGACTGATTGACCTAGGTGATAATTTTTAAATACCAATTGACCCCCCCCTCTTGGGATTACACTAAAGCTAACAATGTAGATCAATCATTCAATGCAAATTTTCAAAATGTTGTTATGATTAGCTTTCACCAAAGCTCAATTCCATGAATGGGATATGATATGCAATGCTCAGCATATATCATCAAAAAAAATCATAGCATGCTTTTGAATAGCAATTCAAAGCCTCAGTAATTCACATGAGAAAAACAAGGTTTTTTCATTTATCACCCATAAAAACTTATTTCTAACTAACAAGCTTGGCATGCTTATTTATCCCATAAACAATAGCCAAAATTTTCAAAAAGAAACCAATTGATAATAACATATACACAATTAAATCAAAAAATTGGTTTTATGATTCATTAATATTAGTATAATCTTAAAAAATTATCAGCATAGAAATCAAACAGTTATCATGCAAAACTGAGATTTTTACACTCTGAGCTCTACAAAAATAAGTGTTTCTAATTTAGCACCATATAAATTCTCTTAATGAACACTTATTCCATTTTACCTAGGTTGATTAAATCTACCTTACTCTTATTTCCTAATCCTAAGTTCTAAGGAAGCAATTCAAGATTTATGTGATTCTTTTCCATTCTTCCTTGGGTCCCAATGGGTTGGTTTTCTTGACTACTCATTCAAGCATCTTTTCTTTGCCTCTAACTCCTTTATAAGGGCAAAAATATCGTATGTGACCCTACCTTTTACAATATAAACAAGTTTTGTTTTCATGTGAGGGTCTTGACTTATTTGCACTATTTTTGCTTGTTGAGGCATAACCTTGTGATTTATAAGAGGATTTTGAATTTTTTTTGGAAACATTATTTTTCTTAACTCCCAAAGATTTCTTGGAGTTTTCTTTTCCTCTTATGACTTTGCCATGAGCTTAATATTTCTTTTTCAAGATAGAATTTCCTTCAAAACATTTTCAATTTGATTTTTCAAAATTTTCACCTCAACTTGAAAATATCCATGGTCTTTTTGAGCCTTTTCTATAAGCTTCTCATTCTCCTTTTTAAGGAAAACATTTTCCTATTTTAAGGTAGGACAAAGACAAGGTTCTTTGCCTTTGCATTTTAGAAATTTATCTTCGAGGCTCTTTATTTTTACTTCTAAAGTTTTGTGCTCTTCATTTTCCCCTTTTAGGGATTCAATTTCTTTGTTCAAGGAGAATTCTTTTTGTTTTAACAAAACAAGTTCTTTCTAAACATTTTTGTTCCTTCTTGCTAAAACAAGTTTATCATACAATTTAGCACAATTTTTTCACAACTTCATCATAAGAAGGAATGTGTTCATTATCATTGTCCGAATTTACTTCCTCTTCTTGTTCGTTTGCCATGAAATAAGGATGTGCTTATTTCACATTTTCATCATCGGTGGCTAATCCATCAATTTGATCCCAAGTAGCACCATTTATGGCATTATGATCCCCATTTAGAAAATTTTCTTCATTTTGATTAATGGGGCAATTTTTCATATCATGCCTAGAGTTATTGCAAAAATGGCATTCAATGCATGACTCTTCTTTTTCTTTTTGTTGCATTCTTTTGCTTAAGATTTTCTTAAGTTTTATTGTGAAGAATGCAATATCATCCTCACCTATTTTTTGGTGATTAGCACAAAGTGTATCTAAGGCAAAACCATTTCCTATCTTAGGTTTTTCTAGATTTCTAGCTTCTTCAATGGTCATTGATGACTTGGATAAAGATTGGAAATTTTTTAATATAATCTTCCAATGAAAAGACTCTACCATGTGCCTTTAAATTGTTTATGAGGGTGTGTGAATTGAGTGAGCATGGATGAAATTTCTTCGTCTTCATTTAATTTATACATCTTATATTCTATAACTAGCATGCATATTCTTGATTGTTCATTTAGTGATGTGTTTCCATAGATGTTTTCAAGTACATCCCACATAATAAGACTATGTACATCATCATTTAAACAAAATAATAATAATAATAATAATAATAATAATAATAATAATAATATGCTTTGCTTTAAAGTTTAGTTCAACTAACCTTTTTTCACTTGGTGATTGTTCCAATAAAGCCTTTGGAATATCCTCATTTTACTTTGTGATTGAGGCGTCTCCTTTGGAGATGATCTCCCACAAATCCAAGTTGTGTGCTTGAATGAAGACGACCATTTGATTTTTCCATGCGTGGTAGTTTGTACCTTCAACCAATGGTGGTGCAAAAATGGATCATCCAAAGGAAGTGGAGGTGTTTACCGAATACACCATTTCTATCGTTTACGCTTTGGATTTTACTCTAATAAATTCAAGCACCTTGCTCTAATACCACTTGTTAAACTGGCATAGCCCGTGGAGTATATACGTGAGCCCCGCAATGAATATACAATATAGAGTCAAAGGGAGGGGAGTGAATGACTCTTTTCGCGTATTTAAAATTTCTCTACAAAATAAATGTCTTGGAAAAAAGCAAGAAATTATAACACAATAGATAAAATATAAAATGTGCACAAGAAAAGTAAATAAAGAGTAGGGAGAGAAAAGCTTAACACCGGGTTTTTTACGTGGTTTGGCACCAAGCCTATGTCCACACCTTAACACCAAGCCAAGGATTCCACAATCCACTATAAACGTTCCTTCTTCAACAAAGAAAGCCTTGCAACTTCGGTACACAACCCTACACTCGAGAACAAATCCCTACACGCTCACAAAGAGCTTTCACTTCGGTTCACACAGAACCTTCACCAAGTAGTTCACAAAGAACCTATTACAACGAAGATGATATACAAAGAAACGCTCCTCAAATAAGCTAATATGAAATATAATCAAATCCTCACTCTTATCTCTCAAGGAATGATTCACACAAGATCAATGAGTAAGAGAGGATTGAGCACTTTGTGAATGAATAACTAAAATGCAAGTGCAAAGTGCTAGGTTTTGGATTCAAAGATATTTTTCACAAATATGATCAATAATAATCAAAAACCTTTTTAACTAAGTCTAAGAACTTGTATTTATAGGTAAAAATGGGCTACTAGCCGTTTTATGGCCGTTGCGGGGGTTTTCTTCAAAAACTATTTTGAAAACTAGCCATTTTTCGCCCGTTGGTGCTCTGTCACCGTCCTAAACCGTCGACGGTTTTTTTGGGCTCTCTGAAATCATCAACGGCTTCCTACATACGACGACGATTATCCTAAATCAGTAAAAGCCATCAACGCAAAAGTTATGGGATTTTTTCTTAGCTTTCTAGGGACACCAAGACCGTCATTTTTGAACTTTTATATCAAAAGTTATGTCCTAAATACCGAAGGGTATTCAGGACTGAAAACTGCACTACGTCAGTTGACGATTGCTTTTTTTTTTTCCTTGTCAAAAAGCCTTTTAATGACTTAAAACATTCTTGGACAAAAGTATATGAAATGTATTAAGTCTAATAAAGTTTAATACTTGTCCAAAAGAGTTTTCCTTTAAATATAAGATATTTTGATAATAAAAACACATTTGAAAACTTGTTTTGATATCTTATATGCTTAATATGTCCTTTATAAAATATTCTTTACTTTCCTAACACTTTAGGACATAAAGCTCATTTTGACACAAATGTTTATAAAACCAAGATATTTGAAAACTTATCCCCCTTTGTTGACCTCATAGGTCATACCCTATTTTGATAATGACAAATACTCAAATATTTGATGGCTATCTAGTTTGTGTGCAGGTTTATATTAGCAAAAACAGTGGGAAATTGTTACTTCAATAACTTGAAAAATCTTTTTAACATTATGTATATTGTCGGGGGGAGCCTTTCAAGGCTATACCCACTATATGCATGGTGTATTTGTCATCATAAAAAAGGGGGAGAATGTTGACCTCATAGGTCATATCCCGTTTTGATAATGACAAATACTCAAGTATTTGATGGCTATCTAGTTTGTGTGCAGGTTTATACATGTCACACCCCGAACCCGGAAATGAGACTCAGGGATGAATTTAGTAACCTAACCTGTCTCTATATCAATATAAAACATACATACACATGTCCATGCTTATCAACATACGCAGCGGAATACGATCTTTCTTTACATCAAACTGTACCATACCAGAGTCTATGTCATACACGATTAAACATACCTACAAATACCATACATACCACGGGTGTCTACAAAATCCAATAGGACAACCTGGTTACAAAATTCGTACCTATCAGGTACTAACAGTAGCTAAACACACCCCGCTTCCGGATGCTAGGATGCTAGTTTCGGCTACCTGAAGGACCTCAAAAAGATTTGTATATATGTTCGGGGTGAGACACCTCTCAGTAAGGGAGAAAACATGTTATATCAGTGTGTGGCATACTAGTGTCATTTTCATACTTTATAACACATATATACAATACAGTTTGAAACAATACGTACAGTTTCAAAACAAGTTCCATACATTTCCATACAATTCCATACAGTTCAGTATTTTCACAAAACCATTCAAGTTCATATGATACTCAAATACATACATACATATATATGGTCAGTGTCGTCACACTACTCACAACTACACAAGTCACCTAGTCTCACAACGGTTACGTTCCAACACATTAAACTACAAAGGTTTCCGACTCAAGCCCAATAGTGAATCCATTGCTACATATGCAACTACACAAGGTCACCCAGTCTAGCCCCGATTACATTACCATGTGCAAACTACGTTGCATCAACCTAGGCCCACTGTGGTCCGTTGCTACATTCGGTGACCAGCCGAATCATACTGGTGATATTTCCCACCCGGGATATAGAGCCGGCCACTCTTGCCCACGATAGTTAGTCGTTACAGGGCACAACGTACGGTAGTTAGCCACCCCTAGCTGATTTTCACAAAACCTGGAATCACTTTGGAACTCACGTCCCTATACATTTCAGCGTATGGTAATAAGTCGCCACATAGCTATTTTTCACAAATATCTGGAACAACATACATACATACACACATACCACACTTATTTGGTTTACGGCAATTCATATCGTTTACAATTTCAAGTATATAGTTAATGCAAATATGGATTACGGTCACCTCAATAATACAGTTTAAATAACATAAACGGTTTTCCAATCAAATAAGAGATGTTACCCAAAATCCCCAATTTTTTAGAAAACTGTAACCCGAAAATCCCATGTTTTTACCTAAAAGATTTCCCCAAATAAGTAGCCAAAACGTACATATGATCATAGCCTACAAGCTTATCGACCCTGATTTCAAAAATGAACTGATATAAACAGAATCCCCTTACCTTAACCCAAAACCAAACCACGAACTCTACGGTCCTCAAAACTATGAACCGAGACTCTGAAATCTACAAATCACAGTACTAAACATGCTTACGATCCATACTACTATACATATACTGAATCAAAAATGAAAACCGTGCCTTATCTCGATTTTGGCCCGAAACCCGAAAACACTCGAACCGAGATTTCGTTCCACCAAAAACGTAGAGAATCCTGCACTGATCCTCGCTATAACTTTGGATTTGTGAATTCGGCGAAAAACGGCAAAGGAATTGAAGAGAGAGAGAGAGAGAGAGAGAATATCCAAAACTTAGAAGTGAAGAAAGCCAAAATATCCCTTTTATAGACCTTTGACCCGAGGGACTTCGTTGACGAAAAGTGTCTTCGTCGACGAAAAATCCTGCATTCCATCGAGCAATCGGAGGCCTCGTCGATGAAGTCTGATATTTCCCATTTTCCGCCTCTCGGCTTTCCTTCGTCGACGAACCTCTGAATTTTGTCGACGAAAATCCTACTACCTTCGTCGACGAAGCTTGCAGAATTTCCATTTTACCCCTCTTTTACCAGAATAAACCCATATGCAATGGTTTGGGTTCTTACAATATTAGCGAATACACTGATGGAACATGAAGTAAAGTCTGAAGACCCTGAAGATCATTTTATGTTGTAATTTATATTATTATTCATTTCGAGTCTATAATAGTAATTATAGGAAAAAGGTCTTTAATAATCTCAGCATATCATGCATATAGGTTTATTGTAAGCTCATAGACCTTAGAAAGACCTTAGGTCCCTACACAAATGCACAAAATAGTCCTTATAATCACTTATAATATTAGGGTAATAAATTGAAGTGTAAATGGACTTAATAGGGAAAATGTGAGAGGTCGGGCGATCGAGCCCTTTGTGTTCAAAAAACATCAGGCGCCCGAACCATTGACCGATCAACAAGCTAACTTGAGTTCGGCAGACCGAACCAAAACACACACACCATCCACGGGCGACCGAACTGCTGAGTTGACTCTTTTCACCAATTCATCCAACTGAACCTCATGTTTAAAATGACCATGGGCGACTGAACACTTGAGTTCGTGTAACCGAATGAGAGACCAGGCGAACGAAACGCGAAAAAAAAATGAAATCGCCTCAATTCAGCAAACCAAACATACACCCGGGCACCTAAACCTTCAAAAGTGGCTTTTTGAACTAATTCTATTCGGGCGACCGAACCAAGGTTCAATCACCCGAAAACTATCAGGTTGTTTATTTTTTACCAAGGTTAAGATAAACAATAATTTCTATTGAAGGTCTAGACATCGGTATAGGAACCCAAATTTATTTAATGACCACATTATGTGATACATCACTCCTACTAATTTCACCATCCTCAATGAATCTGGCATTTCCAATTTCAACAATTCTCGTACTATGATTAGGACAGTAAAACCTATATCCTTTGGACTTCTTTGGGCAACCAATAAAGTACCCACTTATAGTTCTAGAATCCAACTTCTTTTCATGTGGATTATATATCCTAGCCTCTATTAGACAACCTTAAATATGAAAGTGTCTTAAACTCGGTTTGCTTCCCATCCACAATTCAAAAGGAGTTTTTTGAATCGCCTTACTACGAACCCGATTAAGCACATAAATGGTTGTCTTAAGGGCCTCCATCCCCAATGAAATGGGTACTGAGGAGTTACTTAACATACTCTTAACCATTTCCTTAATAGTACGATTACGCCTTTAAGCCACACCATTTTGTTGAGGCGTACCAAACATTGTGTATTGTGCACAAATACCGTGCTCTTTTAGGAATTTAGCAAACGATCCTGGACATTGCCTTATTCCATTATACCTTCCATAATACCCAACACCTCTATCTAATCGAATGTTTTTCACCTTTCTATCTAACTGTCGCTTAACTTCAGCAATATAGGTTTTTAAAGCATTTTTTACTTGAGACTTTTCATGCAACAAATAGACATAACCATAACGTGAAAAATCATCAATAAAAGTGATAAAGTACTTTTCTCCACCAAAAGAAGGTGAGTCGAAAGGTCCACAAATATCAGTATGGACAATCTCCAGAAGTTTTCCACTTCTTCTGGTGCCTTTCTTTGTATGTTTGGTTTGCTTTCCTTTAATGCAATCCACACATACATCAAAATCAGTAAAATCAAGGTTTGAAAGAATCTCATCTTTTACTTGTCTCTCCATTCTTTTTCTGGATATATGACCCTGTTTTTTATGCTACAAGAAAGAGGATTTTTCATTAACTCTGCTATGTTTAGTTCCAACATTATGATGTAGGGTGAGGAGTGTTTTAGCAAAATTTTCAATAAGGTTAAATTTATATAACCCTTCAGATTAAACACCAAAACCAACACATAAGCCATTTTTCAACAAACAAAAATCCTTATGTTCAAAATACAGAGCATAACCATCATAATCAAATCTTGACATGGAAATTAAATTTCTAGAAATAGTTGGAACATAAAAAGTATCAAATAGGTACAAACAGTGACCTGACTCTAAAAACAAACGAAAAGTTCCAACACCAACAACTAGTACCTGATTTCCATTTCCCAAGACTATAAAATGTTCATTTTCCTTTATGTTATGGATTGAAAGGTATCCTTACATTGAATTTGAAACATGAATAGTAGAACCAGAGTCAATCCACACTGTATTAGAAGGAACTTGTGTCATATTTGATTCGAAACACACATAAGCTAATAGCTTACCTTTCTTTTCGAACCAAGCTCTACATTTCAGAAAATGTTTCTTTAAATGCCCATAGCCATGACAGAAATAACATTTCGGTCCATTATGTTCCCTCTTGCGAGCCTCATTGCCATGAGAAGGTCCCATAACCTTCAATGGATCTTTCTTGCAACTCTTTTTTGTTTTCTTTCCTTTACTTCCAACTCCATGGCTCATAACATTAACTCAATGTTGTCCTTATTGCCTAAGCCTTGCCTCTTCTTGAATTAACATACTCGCCAATTCATTCACATTCCACTTTTCTTTAATAGTGTTATAATGAATCTGAAATGACCCATAATGACCCATAATGAGGAGGCAAAGAATTCAAAATAAACTGAACAAGGAAACTTTCATCAACATTCATACTCAAAGATTTGAGTTTGGCATTTAGATTGGTTATATCAAGGACATGTTCATTTATTCCTCGGCTACCATCAAACTTCATGGTGGTAAGTTTAGCCATTAATCTCCCTGCAAGGGACTTGTCCGCTAAATGAAACCGATCTTCTACAGCCTTAAAATGTTCCTTTGCATTTTTGTTAGCTTTACCGTGAAGGGGGAGTGAATTCCCTAACAGCAGTATTACACAACCTTATGGTCAATCTAATTCAAAAAAATTAAATCAATTTAAATATGTAAGGGATATTAAATTGCATAATAAAATTAATTAAGCATGCACTTGAAAGCGGTAAATAAGAGATAACACTCAGAAATGTTATCGAGATTCGGCAAACTGCCAACGTCCCCGTCTTGGCAAACAAGCACAAGGATTACCACTATAAGACTCACTTAACAAGTGGAGCGGCACCTAAACAATCAGTTCAATTAGCACAGAGCTGACCTCAACCTTTACAAATAATCCTTACTGGGTTGGATTACCGCCCCCTCAGGCCACGCCTAGAATACAATAGTATTTTCACAATATGGCAAGGTGCAATGATTATGCTTCTTAGTAAAGTAGATGTGTACCAAACATAATCAATCACAAGCACATCAACAGTATAGAATATGTAAGCCCAATGATGTGAATATTTGTGCAAACAACACTCAATAAGACATTATCACCAGAATGTTCAAGAGTGTTCTAAACAAGCTATATCTTTGAAACAAGTTATATTAAATCTCAATAATGAATCAAAGTTTCAAAGATGCAAATCAAATACTCAAGCTAACTCAAAAGATTTCCTTTAATGAAATATGCACAAGAGTAGTTTGAAAATATTTCAACTTGTAGGAAATATTTTTGCACAGCAAAAACAAAGCTATATGACACTTGCAATAACAATGCAAATATCCTAAAGCTTGTTAATTTATCCCAACATAAAATTTATAATAGTGAAATTTGTGTGATAAACTTAACTAAAACTCCCCAAGAATAACCCAAACAATCAAAAAAGAACAGTGGCAGTATTAGTAATATCTAGTAATCACAAGCACACTCAATAAGCTCTCACAATATCAGGATGTATCAAGGGAATGAATTTTGAGAGTATTTGGGCAATATGAGCTTTTGGAAGTAGAGAGGATTTTGCACTTAATGATTTTTTCTAATCTCTTTTAATCCACCCAAATGAACTCATATTTATAGACTAAGGCAAAAATATAACCGTTTAGGACCTATAGGGTATTATTAGAAAAGGTTTAAAGTGTTTCAGAAAAATTAACCCTACTTTAAGCTTTTTAACCTCGATAAAAAGATAAGTAACCCGAGAAGATTTGGGTGGCTGAACTTAAGTTCAGTAGCTCGAACAGACTCAGCTGAAAAGTTATTTTAAGCTATTCAGGTGCCCGAGTTTGGATTCAGTTGGCTGAAAAAAGTCAGAAACATTAGTGCGTGGTTTGGGTGCCCGACAATACATTCGGTTAACCAAGAAAACCAATTCGGTCGCCTGAGGCATGATTTGAACTAAGAGGTTCGGCAGCCTAAGTAGGTGAGAAGTCCCTTTCTAAGGGTTCGGTTGCCCGAGGGCGATGCATTCATTCTTTGTTCGGTAGCTCGAACCCAAGTCAAATTGCTGACTTTCCAACAGTTCGGGCGCTCAAGGAGTTTTGAACTCCTAGGGTTCGGTCGCCCGACCTCACTCATTTCATGCTTATTATGTTCAATTTAATTCCATTTTAACACCTGATTATGAATGATATTTGTGCATGAGTATTGGGACCTAAGGTCTTACTAGGGTCTTATTGAGCTTACAGTATATCCTATATGCATGACATGCAAGTAATTATTACAGACCTTATATCTTACTTACTATTACAGACCCATTTTACATCAAATGAATTTACAACATGAAACTAATCATCATGATCTTCATGCTTTGCTTTCATGTGTCATTACTTGATCTACAAAAATAAACCTGCACATACACTTGAAAGCCATCAAATACCTAAGTATTTGTCATTATCAAAACCAGGTGTGACCTAGAAGGTCAACAATTTTCAATTTGAGGAAGCATTGACTTAATATTGTTTGCAATACACATTTGGATAAACATAATGCTTAATTTGTTTGATCTTTCCCATGACCTAGACAAAGCTTCTGCTCTAAACTGCTTGTTTCAATAATAGCATCTGGTTTATCAATTCACAATGCTAAGTCAAGATCCAGAACACCAAGGTGAAACTGAATATGTTCTTTCTAGTCAGAAAAATTAGTTCCATTAAAGATCGGAACAGAAGCAGCTAGTGAATGAAGTGAAATAGGAACCGACACTGCAATAAAATGATCACGACATTAATGCTTTGAGAAAAAACATTTCCATTAGTAAATTGCGTTCAATATTTGGATTAATTTATGCAATATACTGATATTCACATTTAATGGTGATTTTCACCCACCTAGACATAATTGATAACTTTTTAAAGTTTGATTGGCTTGTCACCTTTGGGCATCCATTCCAATCTCATTATCATTCTATCAATTATCTTGATTAATGTAACGATTACTTGAAAGTTAGTGCACCTTTGGGTCAACCATAATAATCAAATAATAATTCTGTAATAATTTTTGCAAAATCATAATTCAATTCCATATTTATAACTTTTCCTAACAAGATCACTTTGGTGACAACATGCTAACCATAAAACAAACATTGATTGATACCTCACTCAGCAAAAATTTGTCCAAGTTCAAAGAAGACAATTAATTTCCCACAATGAGAATTTTACTAGCTTACTTTTATGTAAAATCCAACAGCCCATGCATGCAGAAATACAATTGCTCACCCAATACAAATGGGTCCATAACATTGCCACCATTATCAATTTAATATTATAAAATATGTGAGTGTCTCAGACTTAATCAAACAATAAAATGGTTTGCCTACATTACATTTGATGGCTTTATTCAGAATTAACGTCCTAGGGAAACCATTGACGGTTTCAGGAAAAATCGTTGACCGTTTTGTTCGGGCAGCGAGGTCACAACTTCAGAACCGTGATATTCCAAACCAATAAAATCCCAATAAATCTAGAAAATATCATATGAATTTTTCGAAATCAAACGGAAAAATATCATGAACACAAACTTTATATGTGAAACAATAACGAGATCGAAAGGTGTTAATGGAAACAATCTTTATATTGAAAGGAAAATTATGATAATTTCAACCTTGCACTCTGATACCACATGTAAGATTTTATTCTAATATTATGTTGTTATTTGATGGAATAGGATGTTTAATTATCATGATCTTCACATATATTACGTTTCTTTAGAAAATAAAAGGAAACCATAAATTGTCATATCGGGATCATTCATGATGTAAATTCAATTGAGAAGAACACTCGTAGAAATCTTTTCTCTCGCTTTACCCCGATTTCTTTCTATACTTCACCAGATTATATGGGAGAAAGGCTAAGGAAAAGAGAGCACAAGTAGAGATAGGACAATTCCTATATCTATATTATTTTATTATCATTCGGCTACTCCCCATAATAGCAGTCATATAGGAAAACTCTTCAACTTCAAATCATTAAATTTCACAGTATTTTAAAACCCAATCTCTTTAGTTAATCCATAAACTTGACCATTCATTACGCTTATCATATGGGACATATATCTCAACATTCATGTGGGACATATCTTTACATTCTCCTCTTTCCCTTTTCTTTTTTTTTTTTTTCCGCTAAGCCCTATGGTTCACTGTTGATTTGTGATTATAAAGACTTCACTTGGAGTCATTTGGATCAAAGATTTTGTTCGAAAAAAAAAAGACTTATTTTTCACTATATTTTCTCAATATCGATTTTAACATGAAAAACAATTATTCTCATATGATTATAAATTAAGAAAAATCACATGTTAATGATATGTGAAATCAAATTTTTGCTCATGATTCTAGTATATTTTTTTATTTTCTTTCTCACTTTCCTTCATAATCAAACATAAAAACATTAACTCTTTATATTTTTCCTTTCCTTTTCTTAATGTTTTGCATGTTTCAAATGGGTCTGAAACACGAGATAAGGATATTTTGAAAATTTCACCTTAGGCTATTTATATTTGTTGGGGGTTAAAACCACAAAGAAGTTGCTTATTGAGTTTTTTGTGTGGACATATTTCTTAATACTTTCTACTGTACTATTTTCTGCGTGCATATAGGTCATAGTCTTAAGTAGCCACATACCAAGTTGCTAAATGTATAACATTCTAGAAAATTATTCTATGGAGGTAACATACATGCATTAATTTATTCAGTTGTATGTACTTATTGATTGTAAAACAACTCAAGGATTTGATAATAGCTACAGGGGAGATTGACTAATTATAATAAACTTCTGTCAAGTTATAATAAATTGTAGAAGTAGAATTATATTTTTCACAAAGTTTGGGGGTCCATAAGTCAAAAGACCTACTGAATTTTATTAAATCTAGGTGTGGAACTACAATTTTCATAAAGCTTGGTGTTGGCAACCCCATGGGAAAATGTTTTTCTGCCCCTAGCTATACAACTAGGACCAGTCCATCCTACATCCCATCCCAACCTTTAATCCTATGACTTCCAACAAAGAAATTCTTGATCAAAGTTGTTAAAGAAAATTCTCAAAAACAGGGAAGTAACGACCCCGACCCACCATGTGGGCCTAGAGTGTTACTTTAGTGACGTCAGTGTACCTGATACATTATTCATCATATATAAAACACATATACGCAGCGGAAATAAAATATAAAATCCTCAAATTACATTACCAAAGTTCTAACTATCTTTATACACAAATATACCCATTTTCACATAATTACATCCCATAAAACTAAACAAAAATAAAATTTTTATCTACACACTACCTACATAAATTTACATCTCTATCCCGGCTCCTCTAGCCCGCTAGACTCGATCTCTAGAATTTCCTGAAAAGAGAGTTTGTAAAGTAGGGGTGAAGCACAGCTCAGTAAGGGAAAGACTAAGTTAATGTCAGTGTGTGGCCAATATACATTTAGTTTCCCTCTGTTCTAGTACCATTACTGCTACCATGGCACTCACTTTTCTCAGTAAGCCCTCGAAATTATCTTATTAATTAACCGTATTTACATAAATTAACAGATATGCATATAAGACACTCCTTGTGACAAACACACCATTTACATCCCTATGGCACGGGTTGTGCAGCCTTAAGGCTGGACTAAGCTTAGGTGATTAGCCCAAACAAAGTCAAAAACAACATCCTCTACAAAAACATCTGCAGGCATCCACAACAAAGCTGCAGGTCCGACGCCCTTACTTCAACCTCACGTAGACAGTCGGCTCGAACCACCTACACTTCTATCCAGACAGTGTGGGTGCACATGGTCTAACTAGCAACGGTACCGTGCTTACAATACACTAGTTCCCAGGGTTCCTAAAGCATATCATGCAATTTACATACTAGAAATCACCATTTAAAATATTAATTCATATATATTTCCTGTTATTCCAAACACCTGGCCATCAGCCACAAAATATAACTCGGCATATAGCCATCAATTAAAACTCGGCCCTCGGCCATCAAATAATAATCCTAGCCCTTGGCCAATCAAATAACACCCGGCCATTGGCCGTTAGTTCAAACTCCTGTATTTCATAAACAGTTTCAGTATTTCTCAACCAATTCAGTATTTCACAGACAATTCAGTATTTCAAAATCCCAAATCCAGATATATAATAATCCATAAAAATTAAATCATCTACCACACGATTTTCTACATTCTAACATATCCATATAAATAAAGAAGTTTTCCACCGTTCATTTTATTCAAAAATATTATATCATATATCCTAAGTTTGTAAAATCCATTTTGAACGGTTGGTTTCCAAAATAGTTTTTAAATTCCCAAATGAATATATAAATAAATAAATAAATAAATTTATATAACATAACAATTTAATTGATTCAATTTTCATAAAATTACTGACTTAACTTAATCCCCTTACCTCATTCCTAAAAAAAAACCTGATAACACCCCGGCCTATGCCCCAGGTGTTCAAAAACCCTTGAAATCCTGAAATTCAAACTTCACCATATTATCTGTCATATTTCCTAGAAAAACTTTCCCTAAGTTCTGAATACCCTAAATAGCCCAATAAAAGTCTAAATTATCAAACCTACCCCCGATTTAGGATTGGTACCCCAGAACTCCAATTTGAAAACTCGTTTCGGCTAGATTGTAGAGAATCTCCCCACAAGTCTCCTGGAAATTTTTGTTCGCTGATGGCGCTTATAGTTGTAGGTGAAATTGAGATAAGTTTGAGATTTAGCCTTACCCCAGGAGATATGCCTACGCCGCTCCCACAACAGATCCGCTCCAGTAGAAATGTCGGTGGCGGCGAGCAGAGTCCAACTGTATTTTCAGATTTTTGATTGGCCGAATAATTGAGACAAGGTGGAGGAGAGTGGGAGAGAGAGAGAGAACGAGGAGACGAGCGCTGCTATTTTTTTTTTTTGTTTTCAGAAAGTCTTCCTTCTTGAAGCCTCTAGCTTCAAGAAGGTTATATATATATAATATTATATTATTATTATTATTATTATTTAATTGATAATTAATTAATTTTAAAAAAATTAATTTTAATTTTAATTTTTTAAATTTTAATTTAATTTTTTTTTTAGGATCACTACATTCTCGCCTCCTTACGAAAATTTCGTCCTCGAAATTTGTTAACTATTACCAATCACATTCTTAACTCACTACCCTTGTCTACAAGAAGAGTTGGTAGCCACCCATATAGCGGCCGCGTCCCACGTTTATTAACTACCCTCACTTATGGCGGAGGAATATCGTGGTTACAATACTGCCTTTGGAAAACTACAATATCCATAACAAAGTTTCCCAAAGACTATCCATAATTAAAACTATACATAACTAACCACACAACCTACTCTAATCACTCTACATATAACTATACCCTTACTTGTCTAGTACTAGCCCTCGCTGAACAGTTGTGGGTACTTGTGGCATATTTCTGTTTCTAACTCCCAAGAAGTCTCCTCAACTACATGATTTCGCCACAGCACCTTCACTAACGATATATCCTTAGTACGCAACTCCTGTATTTTTCGATCCAAAATCTGAACTGGTACCTCCTGGTATGCCAGAGTATCCCCAATTTCCAACAATTCATAACTGATCACATGTGAGGGGTCTGGAATGTATCTCCTCAACATGGACACGTGAAACACATCGTGTATATTGGACAACGCTGGGGGTGGTGCTATCCTGTACGCCGCCAAACCAATCCTCTCCAGAATTTCAAATGGTTCAATGTATCTAGGGCTCAGCTTGCCCTTCTTCCATACCTCATCACTCCCTTCATCGGAGCAATCCTTAAAAATATCATATCACCTACTTCAAATTCAAGCTCCCATTGGCGAGTATCCGCATAACTCTTCTGCTGACACTGGGCTGCCTTGATCCATTCCTTGATAAGTTCGACCTTTGCAGAGGCCTGTTGAACAAGTTCTGGTTCCAAAATCTGCCGCTCGTCTACTTCATCCCACTACAGTGGATATCTGCACCGGCGGCCATACAAAGCCTCATATGGTGCCATTCCAATGCTGGCCTGATGACTATTATTGTATGCAAACTCAACCAACGACAGATATCGGATCCAATTGCCCCCAAAATCTAATACACATGCCCATAGCATATCCTTGAGAATCTGAATGGTTCGTTTGGACTGTCCATCTGTATGAGGGTGAAATGCAGTACTAAAAGTGAGTTGAGAACCCAACGCTCCCTGCAAACTCTTCCAGAAACAGAAAGTGAACCGCAGATCCCGATCTGAAACGATGGACACGGGCACGCCATGTATTCTGACTATCTCCTGAACATAAGTTCTGCCAGCTTATCCATGGAATAACTGGTTCTAACCGGAATGAAATGGGTAGTTTTCATCAATCTATCAATCACTACTCATATGACATTTTGCCCATGCAACGCTGAAGGATACCCTGATACAAAGTCCATCGAGATATGCTCCCACTTCTACGTAGGGATGTCCAGTGGTCCCGCTGGCCTCTGGTATTCTGCCTTCACCTACTGACATGTTAAGCACTGACCCACAAATTTAGCAATTTCCCTTTTCATGTTACTCCACCAAAACGATTCTCACAAGTCTCTATACATCTTCGTGTTACCTGGGTGAACAGTATAGAGAGAACGGTGAGCTTCCTCTAGAATCGTCCTCTTTATCTCTACGTCATCTGGCACACATAATCGAGTGTGAAATCTGAGAACTCCATCCCCAACAACATTAAAGTCTTTGTGCTGCTCATCCTGTATCTTCTCTGCAATCTCCATCAACTCTGCATCTTTCAACTGAATTGTTTAGATTCTTTCCCGTAAAGTCGGTTGAACCACCAGACTAGAAATGAGTGCCTGATGATTCCCTTCTACCAATTCTACACCGAACCTGTCCACGTCCATCACGATATGATGAGAAGCCTTAACTTTCAAGGATGACGCACCCCTAGATTTCTGGCTCAATGCATCGGCTACCATATTCGCCTTTCCTAGGTGATAGCTAATGGTGCTGTCGTAATCCTTTGTCAACTCAAACCATCTATGTTGCCTCATATTTAACTCCTTCTGAGTGAAGAAGTACTTTAGGCTCTTTTGGTCAGTAAAGATCTCGCACTTTACACCATAAAGGTAGTGTCGCTAGATCTTTAATGCAAACACAACTGTTGCCAGCTCCAAGTCATGCGTAGGATAGTTCTTTTCGTATTCTTTCAACTTCCGAGATGCATATGCAATTACTTTTCCCCTGCTGCATTAGAACACAACCAAGTCCCTTCTGCAATGCGTCACTATAAATTACAAATCCACCCTCACCTGATGGAAGGGTCAACACTGGGGCAGTAACTAGACATTGCTTCAGTTCCTGAAAGCTTTGCTCATATTCGTTGGTCCATTCAAAATTCACATTCTTCCTCGCTAATCGTGCCAAAGACCCTAATAATCTGGAGAACCCCTCGACAAATCAGTGGTAGTATCCGGCAAGACCTACAAAACTTCTGACTTCCTGCACGTTCTTAGGCCTCGCCCAATCAACTACAACCTCTACTTTGCTCAAATCCAGTGAAATCCCTTCCTTGGATACCACATGACCCAAAAATGCTACCTGTTCCAGCCAAAATTCACACTTCTTACGTTTAGCAAATAATTTCTTTTCCCTGAGTACCTGAATTACTAGTCTCAGATAAGCTTCATGCTCCTCAGGGCTCCTCCAATAGACCAAAATATCATCTATGAAAACAATAACAAACTGATCTAAGTACTCGTGGAATACCCTATTCATCAGATCCATAAATACCGATGGAGCATTCATCAACCCGAACGGCATAACCAAGAACTCGTAATGGCCGTACCGAGTCCGAAAAGCAGTCTTCGATACATCATCTGATCTAACCTTCATCTGATGATATCTAGATCATAGATCGATTTTAGAAAAAATATGCGTACCCTGAAGCTGATCAAACAGGTCGTCAATTCGGGGTAATGGATACTTGTTCTTCACCGTTACCTTATTAATCTCTTGGTAGTCAATGCACATCCTCATCGATTCATCCTTCTTTTTCACAAACAACACCGATGCATCTCAGGGCGATACACTCGTTCTGATAAACCCCCTATCTAGAAGCTCTTGTAGTTGCTCCTTTAACTCCTTTAATTCAGCTAGAGCCATTCTGTATGGGACTTTGGAGAGTGGTGCTATCCCTGAGATCAAATCAATTGCAAATTCCACCTCCCGATAAGGAGGCAACCCTGGTAAATACTCTGGAAAAACATCAGAGAACTCCCTTATCACTGGGATATCTTCCAACTTGAGTTCCTCCTTCGGTGTTTCCTTCACCATTGCTAGGTAACCCCAGCATCCCCCCAAAAGTAACCTCTTCACCTGGATAGCCAAAAGGATCCATGGTGCCGAACGCACACACGACCCGACAAACACAAACTCCTACTCCCCATAGGGTCTAAATACCACCTCATTCCTGCAACAGTCAATGCTCGCGTAGCTGGATGCTACCTAGTCCATGCCCAGAATAATGTCAAAATCATGCATATCAAGGATTATCAAACTAGCAGGAAACACTCTCCCTTGAATCTCTACTGGATAATTTTTGATCTCCTTGCTACACATTAACACTGACCCTGTCGGTGTGCCCACTCCTAACTCAGTCTCTAACAATTAAGCCCCTAACCCACATAGTCTAACAAATCCCCAAGACACAAACGAGTGGGTTGCACTTAAATCAAATAATACAATGGCACTATTTGATAGTGTGTAAATAGGATATAACCCGACTTAGAAATTTCACATTTAATATAATTAAAGCAAATATGGAATTATGGAATTTATATAATATACAGGTTCTAATTTAATAATCATATTTCAATTCTATCACAAACCATTAAGGTAAAAAAAATCTCCATCTTAACATTAACTTCACACACATACCCACTCATCCAAACATTCCAACCTAAATTTCCAGAGTTCAAGTCCCTCAACCTAGAAACAAAATCATCGATGGATATACCATGGTTTTCTGAAACTCGCGACTGATTTAGAAAATCACAGAAGTCCGTCAATAGATTTTTGCCTCCAAGTTTCTAGACCAAAACTCATCTTAACCTACCCACTCCTATCCTTATCTTATCTCAACCTATACTCTGGTAATTATCAATCCTCAAAGTCTGCAGAACTTAGCAAACCTAGGCTCTGATACCACCTGTAATGATCCCGACCCGCCACGTGGGCCCGGAGTGTTACTTTAGTGACATCAATGTACCTGATACCTTATTCATCAAATATAAAACACATATACGCAGTGGAAATAAAATATAAAATCCTAAAATTACATTACAAGAATTCTAACTATCTTTATACACAAATATACCCATTTTCACATAATTACATCCCATAAAACTAAACAAAAATAAAATCTCTATCTACACACTACCTACATAAATTTACAACTCTAGCCCGGCTCCTCTAGCCCGCTAGACCCGATCTTTAGGATTTCCTAAAAAGATAGTTTGTAAAGTAAGGGTGAGGTACAGCTCAGTAAGGGAAAAACTAAGTTAATGTTAGTGTGTGGCCAATATGTGTACAGAAAATAACCAGTTCACCAAGCAGATAAACCCATTTATGAAAACATTCTTATTTCACACTCACACACACAATTAGCCAAGGATAGGGAAGATTACCCGCCCATACAAGTAGTTTCCCTCTGCTCTAATATCATTACTGCTACTATGGCACTCACCTTTCTCAGTAAGCCCTCAAAATTATCTTATTAATTAATCATATTCACATAAATTAACATATATACATATAAGACACTCCCTATGACAAACACGTCATTTACATCCCCATGGCATGGGTTGTGCAGCCTAAAGGCTGGACTAAGCCTAGGTGATCAGCCCAAACAAAGTCAAAACAACATTTTTCTGCAAACACATCTCCAGGCACCCACAGCAAAGCTGCAGGTCCAACACCCTTACTTCAACCTCACGCAAGCAGTCGGTTGGAGCCCCTACACTTCTATCCAGACAGTGTGGGTGCACATGGTCTAACTAGCAACGGTACCGTACTCACAATACACTAGTCCCCAGGGTTCCTAAAGCATATCATGCAATTTAGATAATTGAAATCACCATTTAAAATATTAATTCATATATATTTCCTATTATTCCAAACACCTGGTCCTCAGCCACAAAATATAATCTGGCATATAGCCATCAATTAAAACTCGGCCCTCAGCCATCAAATAATAATCCTGGCCCTTGGCTAATCAAATAACACCCGGCCAGTGGCCATTAGTTCAAACTCCTGCATTTCATAAACAGTTCCAGTATTTTCACAAGCATTTCCAGTATTTCTCAACCAATTCAGTATTTCACAGACAATTCAGTATTTCAAAATCCCAAATCCAGATATACAATAATCCATACAAATTAAATCATCTGCCACTCGATTTTCCATATTTAACATATTCATATAAATAAACAAGTTTTCCACCATTCATTTTATTCAAAAATACCATACCATATACCCTAAGTTTGTAAAATCAATTTTGAATGGTTTGTTTCCAAAATAGTCTTTAAATTCCAAAATGAATAAATAAATAAATAAATTTATATAAACATAACAATTTAATTGATTCAATTTTCATAAAATTACTGACTTAACTTAATCCCCTTACCTAATTCCTTAAAAAAAATCTGATAACACCCGGCCTACGCCCTAGGTGTTCAAAAACCCCTGAAATCCTAAAATTCAAATTTCACTATATTATCCGTCATAATTCCTAGAAAAATTTTCCCTAAGTTCTAAATACCCTAAATAGCCCAATAAAAGTCTAAATTATCAAACCTACCCCCGATTTAGGATTGGTACCCTAGAACTCCAATTTGAAAACTCTCTCCAACTAGATTGTAGAAAATCTCCCCACGAGTCTCCAAACAATTTTCGTTCCTTAATGGGGCTTGAAATTGAGATAAGTTTGAGATTTGGCCTTACCCTAGGAGATATGCCTACGCCGCTCCCACAATAGATCCGCTCTAGTAGAAATGTCGGTGGCGGCGAGTAGAGCTCAACGATATTTTCAGATTTTTGATCGGCTGAATAACGGAGACAAGGTGGAGGAGAGTGGGAGAGAGAGAACGAGGAGACGAGCGCTGCTGTTTTTTTTTTGTTTTCAGAAGGTCTTCCTTCCTGAAGCCTCTGGCTTTAGGAAGGTTATATATATATAATTATAATATTATATTATTATTGTTATTATTATTATTATATAATTTAATTAATAATTAATAATTTTTTTATAAAAAAAAGTAATTTTAATTTTAATTTTTTTATTATTTTTTTATTTTTTTAAGGATCACTACAAGTGGTGTTTGCCTCTCCTTGGGATTTTCTTATTGATGCTAGCACATCAACATTTATTTTATTACTGATGGTCAAGGACTCCAACACGTAATATGGGCTCTTGTGATGTATTATTACTCATGCAGTATGGGCTCTTGTATTTTCTTTTTGCACACCAACACAGCAGCATGGTAGTAACCCAAGATTGATTTATCATTGCTTCCTACACACCAACATAGCAACATGGCAGGAGTAATTTATTATTGCTACCTACACACCAACACAACAGCATGGCTGCAACTCAGGAGTGGTGGCTAAGGAATGTTGAAGTTAATAAAATTTTTGTATTTTGGCACTATACAGTGTGATAAAAGTTCAAGATCAATGAAATAATTTGAGGCATTGCAAATCAAAGCATTACTTTGGCATTTTGTTAATTACTTTAACATGGTATCCAAGCAACTAAGGACTACGTCCACTCGCCATTTTTTTTTTCTCCTCTTATCTTCAGCCACTATGGCCTCTTTAGACGCCAAACATCGCAACACCTCCTCCCCATCACACCACAAGTCCTAAACTTAGCTAGTCATTTTATTACTATTACACTCAATATTGAAATACTTTACTCTAGAAAACCCAAATATTTTTTCCGACGAAAGGGGCAACAATTGTACAAACCTTTTTGATGGATCTTCCGCATACTCGCACCAACGATGATAATATATCCCAACCCAAACACACCCCAGGCTTTGCTCTTGATCACTTATCATTCGACATCAATTCTCCTTGTCCAATCAAATGTTCTCTCCGCGCAAGTCTGTCAATGCCCCCACCCGATGAAGGTCCTGGGACCACCTTGTCACAATATATTCGCAGTCTTGTCTCGAACTTATGTTATGCAAAAACGACATTACCACTTGCTACACTAAGAAAGGGGCTGAAATCAATTACGGAATATTTGCAGAAAGGAGAGAAGGGCAAAGCTAAGACACTTGTTCCTTACACTTGGAGCAACTAGTAAAACTCTCTTCTCCATCTGATTCTCTAGTTATTCTGGTTGGCAATAACCGCTGCGATTCTTTGGTTAGCTCTCACAACATACCTCGATCCCTTATCTCCCCATTAGATTCTACAACTACTTATTAACCATGAATCTTGCCACCATCAGGCCCAACTCTTCTCATGGACAATTCCCTGATATCCCAACCTTATGCGCACAAAACAAAACCCCTCTCCTTTCAATCATCACATAGGGACGAAGCGGTCCAACCTTCGGGTCATGGATGGGGTCAAATAAAGGTCCCTCACGTTAGTTTGTA